>NC_091995.1:92920236-93167736 GCF_044704955.1 Pristiophorus japonicus
GGGGCCAGTGATCAGTAACGTAGAGAGAGAGAGTGGCCAGTGATAAGTAACTGCAAGAGAGAGGGATCAGTGATCAGTAACTGGGAGAGAGAGGGATCAGTGATCAGTAACGGGGAGAGAGAGGGATCAGTGATCAGTAACGGAGAGAGAGGGGCGAGTGATCAGTAACAGGGAGAGAGAGGGGCCAGTGATCAGTAACGGAGAGAGAGGGGCCAGTGATCAGTAACACGGAGAAAGAGGGGCCAGTGATCAGGAACAGGGAGAGAGAGATGGGCCAGTGATCAGTAACACGGAGAAAGAGGGGCCAGTGATCAGGAACAGGGAGAGAGAGATGGGCCAGTGATCAGTAACGGGGAGAGAGAGAGAGAGAGGCCAGTGATAAGTAACTGGGAGAGAGAGGGCCAGTGATCAGTAACGGAGAGAGAGAGAGAGAGAGGCCAGTGATAAGTAACTGGGAGAGAGGGGCCATTGATCAGTAACAGGGAGAGAGAGGGGCCAGTGATCAGGAACAAGGAGAGAGAGGGCCCAGTGATCAATAATAGGGAGAGAGAGGGGCCAGTGATGAGTAACAGGGAGAGAGAGGGGCCAGTGATGAGTAACAGGGAGAGAGAGGGGCCAGTGATTAGTAACAGGGAGAGAGGGGCCAGTGATCAGTCACGGGGAGAGAGAGGGGCCAGTGATTAGTAACAGGGAGAGAGGGGCCAGTGATCAGTAACAGGGAGAGAGAGGGGCCAGTGATCAGTAACAGGGAGAAAGAGGGGCCAGTGATCAGGAACAGGGAGAGAGAGGGGCCAGTGATCAGGAACAGGGAGAGAGAGGGGCCAGTGATCAGTAACAGGGAAAGAGAGAGGTGCCAGTGATCAGTAACGTAGAGAGAGAGAGGAGCCAGTGATAAGTAACTGCGAGAGAGAGAGAGGCCAGTGATCAGTAACGGAGAGACAGGGGCCAGTGATCAGTAACGGAGAGCGAGGGGCCAGTGATCAGTAACAGGGAGAGAGAGGGGCCAGTGATCAGTAACGGGGAGAGAGAGGGGCCAGTGATCAGTAACAGGGAGAGAGAGGGGCCAGTGATCAGTAACAGGGATAGAGGGGCCAGTGATCAGTAACGGAGAGAGAGGGGCCAGTGATCATAACAGGGAGAGAGAGGGGCCAGTGATCAGTAACAGGGATAGAGAGGGGCCAGTGATCAGTCACAGGGATAGAGGGGCCAGTGATCAGTAACGGAGAGAGAGAGATGGGCCAGTGATCAGTAACAGGGAGAGAGAGAGGGGCCAGTGATCAGTAACAGGGAGATAGAGAGAGAGGGGCCAGTGATCAGTAACAGGGAGAGAGAGGGGCCAGTGATCAGTAACAGGGAGAGAGAGATGGGCCAGTGATCAGTAACGGGGAGAGAGACAGGTGCCAGTGATCAGTAACAGGGAGAGAGAGATGGGCCAGTGATCAGTAACGGGGAGAGAGAGAGGTGCCAGTGATCAGTAACGTAGAGAGAGAGAGGCCAGTGATCAGTAACGGAGAGAGAGGGGCCAGTGATCAGTAACAGGGATAGAGGGGCCAGTGATCAGTAACAGGGAGAAAGAGGGGCCAGTGATCAGGAACAGGGAGAGAGAGATGGGCCAGTGATCAGTAACGGGGAGAGAGATAGGGGCCAGTGATCAGTAACGGGGAGAGAGAGAGAGGGGAGAGAGAGAGAGAGGGGCCAGTGATCAGTAACGGAGAGAGAGAGAGGAGCCAGTGATAAGTAACTGGGAGAGAGAGGGGCCAGTGATCAGTAACGGAGAGAGAGGGGCCAGTGATCAGTAACAGAGAGAGAGGGGCCAGTGATCAGTAACAGGGAGAGAGAGGGGCCAGTGATCAATAATAGGGAGAGAGAGGCGCCAGTGATGAGTAACAGAAAGAGAGAGAGAGGGGCCATTGATGAGTAACAGAAAGAGAGAGAGAGGGGCCAGTGATCAGTAACAGGGAGAGAGAGGGGCCAGTGATCAGTAACAGGGAGAGAGAGGGGACAGTTATCAGTAACAGGGAGAGAGGGGCCAGTGATCAGTAACAGGGAGAGAGAGAGGATCCCGTGTTAAGTCACTGGGAGAGAGTGCGGCCAGTGATCAGTAACAGGGAGAGAGAGGGGCCAGTAATCAGTAACAGGGAGAGAGAGGGGCCAGTAATCAGTAACAGGGAGAGAGAGGGGCCAGTGCCAAGTAACAGGGAGAGAGAGGGGCCAGTGATCAGTAACAGGGAGAGAGAGTGATCAGTAATGGGGAGAGCGAGGGGCCAGTGATCAGCAACCGGGAGAGAGAGGGGCCATTGATCAGTAACAGGGAGAGAGAGAGGCCAGTGATCAGTAACAGGGAGAGAGAGGGTCCAGTGATCAGTAACAGGGATAGAGGGGCCAGTGATCAGTAACACGGAGAAAGAGGGGCCAGTGATCAGGAACAGGAGAGAGAGATGGGCCAGTGATCAGTAACGGGGAGGGAGAGAGAGGGGCCCGTAATCAGTAACGGAGAGAGAGAGAGGAGCCAGTGATAAGTAACTGGGAGAGTGAGGGGCCAGTGATCAGTAATGGAGAGAGTGGGGCCAGTGATCAGTAACAGAGAGAGAGGGGCCAGTGATCAGTAAGGGAGAAAGAGGGGCCAGTGATCAGGAACAGGCAGAGAGAGGGGCCAGTGATCAGTAACAGGGACAGATGGGGGCCAGTGATCAGTAACAGTGTGAGAGAGGGGCCAGTGATGAGTAACAGGTAGAGAGAGGGGCCAGTAATCAGTAACGGGGAGAGAGAGTGATCAGTAATGGGGAGAGCGAGGGGCCAGTGATCAGCAACAGGGAGAGAGAGGGGCCAGTGATCAGAAACAGGTAGAGAGAGGCCAGTGATCAGTAACAGGGAGAGGGATATGGGCCAGTGATCAGTCACGGGGAGAGAGAGAGAGGTGCCAGTGATTAGTAACGTAGAGAGAGAGAGGAGCCAGTGATAAGTAACTGGGAGAGAGAGCGATCAGTGATCAGTAACGGAGAGAGAGAGAGGAGCCAGTGATAAGTAACTGCGAGAGAGAGGAGCCAGTGATCAGTAACAGGGAGAGAGAGGGATCCGTGATCAGTAACAGGGATAGAGGAGCCAGTGATCAGAAACAGAGAGAGAGAGGGGCCAGTGAAAAGTCACAGGGAGAGAGAGGGGCCAGTGATCAGTAACGGGGAGAGAGAGGGGCCAGTGATCAGTAACAGGGAGAGAGAGGGGCCAGTGATCAGTAACGGGGAGAGAGAGGGGCCAGTGAAAAGTTACAGGGAGAGAGAGGGGCCAGTGATCAGTAACGGGTCGAGCGAGGGGCCAGTGATCAGTAACAGGGAGAGAGAGATGGGCCAGTGATCAGTAACGGGGAGAGAGAGAGGGGCCAGTGATCAGTAACGGGGAGAGAGAGAGGGGCCAGTGATCAGTAACGGGGAGAGTGAGGGGCCAGTGATCAGTAACACGGAGAAAGAGGGGCCAGTGATCAGGAACAGAGAGAGAGAGATGGGCCAGTGATCAGTAACGGGGAGAGAGAGAGAGGGGCCAGTAATCAGTAATGGAGAGAGAGAGAGGAGCCAGTGATAAGTAACTGGGAGAGAGATGGGCCAGTGATCAGTAACGGAGAGAGAGGGGCCAGTGATCAGTAACAGAGAGAGAGGGGCCAGTGATCAGTAACAGGGAGAAAGAGGGGCCAGTGATCAATAATAGGGAGAGAGAAGGGCCAGTGACCAGTAACAGGTAGAGAGAGGGGCCAGTAATCAGTAACGGGGAGAGAGAGTGATCAGTAATGGGGAGAGCGAGGGGCCAGTGATCAGCAACAGGGAGAGAGAGGGGCCAGTGAAAAGTCACAGGGAGAGAGAGGGGCCAGTGATCAGTAACAGGGAGAGAGAGGGGCCAGTGATCAGTAACGAGGAGAGAGAGAGGCCAGTGATCAGTAACAGGGAGAGAGAGGGGCCAGTGATCAGTAACAGGGAGAGAGAGGGGCCAGTGATCAGTAACAGGGAGAGAGAGGGGCCAGTGATCAGTAACAGGGAGAGAGAGGGGACAGTTATCAGTAACAGGGAGAGAGTGCGGCCAGTGATCAGTAACAGGGAGAGAGAGGGGCCAGTAATCAGTAACAGGGAGAGAGAGGGGCCAGTAATCAGTAACAGGGAGAGAGAGGGGCCAGTGCCAAGTAACAGGGAGAGAGAGGGGCCAGTGATCAGTAACAGGGAGAGAGAGTGATCAGTAATGGGGAGAGCGAGGGGCCAGTGATCAGCAACCGAGAGAGAGAGGGGCCATTGATCAGTAACAGGGAGAGAGAGAGGCCAGTGATCAGTAACGGGGAGAGAGAGAGAGGCCAGTGATCAGTAACAGGGAGAGAGAGGGATCAGTGATCAGTAACGGAGAGAGAGAGAGGGGCCAGTGATCAGTAACAGGGTAGGAGAGGGGCCAGTGATCAGTAACAGGGAGAGAGAGGGGCCAGTGATCAGTAATGGGGAGAGAGGGGCCATTGATCAGTAACAGGGAGAGAGAGAGGCCAGTGATCAGTAACGGGGAGAGAGAGAGGCCAGTGATCAGTAACAGGGAGAGAGAGGGTCCAGTGATCAGTAACAGGGATAGAGGGGCCAGTGATCAGTAACACGGAGAAAGAGGGGCCAGTGATCAGGAACAGGGAGAGAGCGATGGGCCAGTGATCAGTAACGGGGAGAGAGAGAGAGGGGCCAGTGATGAGTAATGGAGAGAGACAGAGGAGCCAGTGATAAGTAACTGGGAGAGAGAGGGGCCAGTGATCAGTAACGGAGAGAGAGGGGCCAGTGATCAGTAACTGGGAGGGAGAGGGTCCAGTGATCAGTAACAGGGATAGAGGGGCCAGTGATCAGTAACACAGAGAAAGAGGGGCCAGTGATCAGGAACAGGAGAGAGAGATGGGCCAGTGATCAGTAACGGGGAGGGAGAGAGAGTGGCCAGTAATCAGTAATGGAGAGAGAGAGAGGAGCCAGTGATAAGTAACTGGGAGAGAGATGGGCCAGTGATCAGTAACACGGAGAAAGAGGGGCCAGTGATCAGGAACAGAGAGAGATAGATGGGCCAGTGATCAGTAACGGGGAGAGAGAGAGAGGGGCCAGTAATCAGTAATGGAGAGAGAGAGAGGAGCCAGTGATAAGTAACTGGGAGAGAGATGGGCCAGTGATCAGTAACGGAGAGAGAGGGGCCAGTGATCAGTAACAGAGAGAGAGGGGCCAGTGATCAGTAACAGGGAGAAAGAGGGGCCAGTGATCAATAATAGGGAGAGAGAAGGGCCAGTGACCAGTAACAGGTAGAGAGAGGGGCCAGTAATCAGTAACGGGGAGAGAGAGTGATCAGTAATGGGGAGAGCGAGGGGCCAGTGATCAGCAACAGGGAGAGAGAGGGGTAAGTGAAAAGTCACAGGGAGAGAGAGGGGCCAGTGATCAGTAACAGGGAGAGAGAGGGGCCAGTGATCAGTAACGAGGAGAGAGAGAGGCCAGTGATCAGTAACAGGGAGAGAGAGGGGCCAGTGATCAGTAACAGGGAGAGAGAGGGGCCAGTGATCAGTAACAGGGAGAGAGAGGGGCCAGTGATCAGTAACAGGGAGAGAGAGGGGCCAGTGATCAGTAACAGGGAGAGAGAGGGGCCAGTGATCAGTAATGGGGAGAGAGGGGCCAGTGATCAGTATCAGGGAGAGAGAGGGGCCAGTGATCAGTAATGGGGAGAGAGAGGGGCCAGTGATCAGTAATGGGGAGAGAGGGGCCAGTGATCAGTATCAGGGAGAGAGAGGGGCCAGTGATCAGTAACAGGGAGAGAGAGGGACCAGTGATCAGTAACAGGGAGAGAGAGGGACCAGTGATCAGTAATGGGGAGAGAGGGGCCAGTGATCAGTATCAGGGAGAGAGAGGGGCCAGTGATCAGTAACAGGGAGAGAGAGGGGCCAGTGATCAGTAACAGGGAGAGAGAGGGGCCAGTGATCAGTAATGGGGAGAGAGGGGCCAGTGATCAGTATCAGGGAGAGAGAGGGGCCATTGATCAGTAACAGGGAGAGAGAGAGGCCAGTGATCAGTAACAGGGAGAGAGAGGGGCCAGTGATCAGTAACAGGGTGAGCGAGGGGCCAGTGATCAGTAACAGGGAGAGAGAGGGGCCAGTGATCAGTAATGGGGAGAGAGGGGCCAGTGATCAGTATCAGGGAGAGAGAGGGGCAATTGATCAGTAACAGGGAGAGAGAGAGGCCAGTGATCAGTAACGGGGAGAGAGAGAGGCCAGTGATCAGTAACAGGGAGAGAGAGGGGCCAGTGATCAGTAACAGGGAGAGAGAGGGGCCAGTGATCAGTAACAGGGAGAGAGAGGGGCCAGTGATCAGTAACGAGGAGAGAGAGAGGCCAGTGATCAGTAACAGGGAGAGAGAGGGGCCAGTGATCAGTAACAGGGAGGGAGAGATGGGCCAGTGATCAGTAACGGGGAGAGAGAGAGGGGCCAGTGATCAGTCACGGGGAGAGATAGAGGAGCCAGTGATTATTAACTGCGAGAGAGAGGGGCCAGTGATCAGTATCAGGGAGAGAGAGGGGCCATTGATCAGTAACAGGGAGAGAGAGAGGCCAGTGATTAGTAACAGGGAGAGAGAGAGGCCAGTGATCAGTAACAGGGAGAGAGAGACGCCAGTGATCAGTAGTGGGGAGAGAGAGGGGCCAGTGATCAGTAGTAGGGAGAGAGAGGGGCCAGTGATCATTAGTGGGGAGAGAGAGGGGCCAGTGATCAGTCATGGGGAGAGAGAGGGGCCAGTGATCAGAAACAGGGATAGAGTGGCCAGTGATCAGTAACGGGGAGAGAGAGGGGCCAGTGATCAGAAACAGGGAGAGAGAGGGGCCAGTGATCAGTAACAAGGAGAGAGAGAGAGGGGCCAGTGATCAGTAACAGGGAGAGAGAGAGAGAGAGGGGCCAGTGATCAGTAACAGGGAGAGAGAGAGGCCAGTGATCAGGAACAGGGAGAGAGAGGGGCCAGTGATCAGTAACGGGGAGGTAGAGCGAGCGGCCAGTGATCAGTAACAGGGAGAGAGAGATGGGCCAGTGATCAGTAACAGGGAGAGAGAGAGGGGCCAGTGACCAGTAACGGGGAGAGAGAGAGGAGCCAGTGATAAGTAACTGGGAGAGAGAGGGATCAGGGATCAGTGATCAGTAACGGAGAGAGAGAGAGGAGCCAGTGATTATTAACTGCGAGAGAGAGGGGCCAGTGATCAGTAACAGGGAGAGAGAGGGGCCAGTGATCAGTAACAGGGAGAGAAAGGGATCAGTGATCAGTAACAGGGAGAGAGAGGGGCCAGTGATCAGTAACAGGGATAGAGGGGCCAGTGATCAGTAACACGGAGAGAGAGGGGCCAGTGATCAGTAACAGGGAGAGAGAGGGTCCAGTGATCAGTAACACAGAGAAAGAGGGGCCAGTGATCAGTAACAGGGAGAGAGAGAGGCCAGTGATCAGTAACGGGGAGAGAGAGAGGCCAGTGATCAGTAACAGGAAGAGAGAGGAGCCAGTGATCAGTAATAGGGAGAAAGAGATGGGCCAGTGAACAGTAACGGGGAGAGAGAGAGAGAGGGGCCAGTGATCAGTAACAGGGAGAGAGAGAGGGGCCAGTGATCAGTAACGGGGAGAGAGAGGGGCCAGTGATCAGTAACAGGGAGAGAGAGATGGGCCAGTGATCAGTAACGGGGAGAGAGAGAGGGGCCAGTGATCAGTAACGGGGAGAGAGAGAGGGGCCAGTGATCAGTAACGGGGAGAGAGAGAGGCCAGTGATCAGTAACAGGGAGAGAGAGGGATCAATGATCAGGAACGGAGAGAGAGAGTGGGGCCAGTGATCAGTAACAGGGTAGGAGAGGGGCCAGTGATCAGTAACAGGGAGAGAGAGGGGCCAGTGATCAGTAACAGGGAGAGAGAGGGGCCAGTGATCAGTAATGGGGAGAGAGGGGCCAGTGATCAGTATCAGGGAGAGAGAGGGGCCATTGATCAGTAACAGGGAGAGAGAGAGGCCAGTGATCAGTAACGGGGAGAGAGAGAGGCCAGTGATCAGTAACAGGGAGAGAGAGGGTCCAGTGATCAGTAACAGGGATAGAGGGGCCAGTGATCAGTAACACGGAGAAAGAGGGGCCAGTGATCAGGAACAGGGAGAGAGCGATGGACCAGTGATCAGTAACGGGTAGAGAGAGAGAGGGGCCAGTGATGAGTAATGGAGAGTGACAGAGGAGCCAGTGATAAGTAACTGGGAGAGAGAGGGGCCAGTGATCAGTAACGGAGAGAGAGGGGCCAGTGATCAGTAACTGGGAGGGAGAGGGTCCAGTGATCAGTAACAGGGATAGAGGGGCCAGTGATCAGTAACACAGAGAAAGAGGGGCCAGTGATCAGGAACAGGAGAGAGAGATGGGCCAGTGATCAGTAACGGGGAGGGAGAGAGAGGGGCCCGTAATCAGTAACGGAGAGAGAGAGAGGAGCCAGTGATAAGTAACTGGGAGAGTGAGGGGCCAGTGATCAGTAACGGAGAGAGAGGGGCCAGTGATCAGGAACAGGCAGAGAGAGGGGCCAGTGATCAGTAACAGGGAGAGAGAGGGGCTAGTGATATGTAACAGGGAGAGATGGGGGCCAGTGATCAGTAACAGTGTGAGAGAGGGGCCAGTGATTAGTAACAGTGAGAGATGGGGGCCAGTGATCAGTAACAGTGTGAGAGAGAGGCCAGTGATCAGTAACGGGGAGAGAGAGAGGCCAGTGATCAGTAGTGGGGAGAGAGAGGGGCCAGTGATCAGTAGTGGGGAGAGAGAGGGGCCAGTGATCAGTCATGGGGAGAGAGAGGGGCCAGTGATCAGTAATGGGGAGAGAGAGGGGCCAGTGATCAGAAACAGGGATAGAGTGGCCAGTGATCAGCAACACGGAGAAAGAGGGGCCAGTGATCAGTAACACGGAGAAAGAGGGGCCAGTGATCAGGAGCAGGGAGCGAGAGAGGGGCCAGTGATCAGTAACGGAGAGAGAGAGAGGAGCCAGTGATCAGTAACTGGGAGAGAGGGGCCAGTGATCAGTAACAGGGAGAAAGAGGGGCCAGTGATTAGGAACAGGGAGAGAGAGGGGCCAGTGATCAATAATAGGGAGAGAGAGGGGCCAGTGATGAGTAACAGAAAGAGAGAGAGAGGGGCCAGTGATAAGTAACTGGGAGAGAGAGGGGCCATTGATCAGTAACGGAGAGAGAGGGGCCAGTGATCAGTAACAGGGAGAGAGAGGGGCCAGTGATCAGTAACAGGGAGAGAGAGGCCAGTGACAGCGAGAGAGAGAGGATCCCGTGTTAAGTAACTGGGAGAGAGTGGAGCCAGTGATCAGTAATTGGGAGAGAGAGGGGCCAGTGATCAGTAACAAGGAGCGAGAGGGGCCAGTGATCAGTAACAGGGAGCGAGAGGGGCCAGTGATCAGTAACAGGGAGCGAGAGGGGCCAGTGATCAGTAACAGGGAGAGAGAGGGATCAGTGATCAGTAACAGCGAGAGAGAGGGGCCAGTGATCAGTAACCGGGATAGAGGGGCCAGTGATCAGTAACACGGAGAAAGAGGGGCCAGTGTTCAGTAACACGGAGAAAGAGTGGCCAGTGATCAGGAGCATGGAGCGAGAGAGGGGCCAGTGATCAGTAACGGAGAGAGAGAGAGGAGCCAGTGATCAGTAACTGGGAGAGAGAGGGGCCAGTGATTAGGAACAGGGAGAGAGAGGGGCCAGTGATCAATAATAGGGAGAGAGAGGGGCCAGTGATGAGTAACAGAAAGAGAGAGAGAGGGGCCAGTAATAAGTAACTGGGAGAGAGAGGGGCCAGTGATCAGTAACGGAGAGAGAGGGGCCAGTGATCAGTAACAGAGAGAGAGGGGCCAGTGATCAGTAAGGGAGAAAGAGGGGCCAGTGATCAGGAACAGGGAGAGAGAGAGATGGGCCAGTGATCAGTAACGGGGAGAGGAGAGAGGTGCCAGTGATCAGTAACGTAGAGAGAGAGAGGAGCCAGTGATAAGTAACTGGCAGAGAGAGGGATCAGTGATCAGTAACGGAGAGAGAGAGAGGAGCCAGTGATAAGTAACTGCGAGAGAGTGGGGCCAGTGATCAGTAACAGGGAGAGAGAGGGATCAGTAACGGAGAGAGAGGGGCCAGTGATCAGTAACAGGGAGAGAGAGAGATGGGCCAGTGATCAGTAACGGGGAGAGAGAGAAGGGCCAGTGCTCAGTAACAGGGAGAGAGAGGGGCCAGTGATCAGTAATGGGGAGAGGGGCCAGTGATCAGTATCAGGGAGAGAGAGAGATGGGCCAGTGAACAGTCACAGGGAGAGAGAGGGGCCAGTGATCAGTAACAGGGAGAGAGAGGGACCAGTGATCAGTAATGGGGAGAGGGGCCAGTGATCAGTATCAGGGAGAGAGAGCGGCCAGTGATCAGTATCAGGGAGAGAGAGGGGCCAGTGATCAGTAACAGGGAGAGAGAGGGATCAGTAACGGAGAGAGAGGGGCCAGTGATCAGTAACAGGGAGAGAGAGAGATGGGCCAGTGATCAGTAACGGGGAGAGAGAGAGGGGCCAGTGCTCAGTAACAGGAATAGAGGGGCCAGTGATCAGTAACACGGAGAAAGAGTTGCCAGTGATCAGGAACAGGGAGAGAGCGATGGGCCAGTGATCAGTAACGGGGAGAGAGAGAGAGGGGCCAGTGATGAGTAATGGAGAGAGACAGAGGAGCCAGTAATAAGTAACTGGGAGAGAGAGGGGCCAGTGATCAGTAACGGAGAGAGAGGGGCCAGTGATCAGTATCAGGGAGAGAGAGGGGCCAGTGACCTGTAACAGGTAGAGAGAGGGGCCAGTAATCAGTAACGGGGAGAGAGAGTGATCAGTAATGGGGAGAGCGAGGGGCCAGTGATCAGCAACAGGGAGAGAGAGGGGCCAGTGAACAGTCACAGGGAGAGAGAGGGGCCAGTGATCAGTAATAGGGAGAGAGAGGGGCCAGTGATCAGTAATGGGGAGAGGGGCCAGTGATCAGTATCAGGGAGAGAGAGCGGCCAGTGATCAGTATCAGGGAGAGAGAGGGGCCAGTGATCAGTAACAGGGAGAGAGAGGGGCCAGTGATCAGTAACAGGGACAGATGGGGGCCAGTGATCAGTAACAGTGTGAGAGAGGGGCCAGTGATGAGTAACAGGGAGAGAGAAAGGCCAGTGATCAGTAACGGAGAGAGAGGGGCCAGTGATCAATAATGGGGAGACAGGGGCCAGTGATCAGTATCAGGGAGAGAGAGGGGCCACTGATCAGTAACAGGGAGAGAGAGAGGGGCCAGTGATCAGTAACGGGGAGAGAGAGGGGCCAGTGATCAGTAACAGGGTGAGAGAGGGGCCAGTGATCAGTAACAGGGAGAGAGAGGGGCCAGTGATCAGTAACAGGGAGAGAGAGGGGCTAGTGATATGTAACAGGGAGAGATGGGGGCCAGTGATCAGTAACAGTGTGAGAGAGGGGTCAGTGATTAGTAACAGGGAGAGATGGGGGCCAGTGATCAGTAACAGTGTGAGAGAGAGGCCAGTGATCAGTAACGGGGAGAGAGAGAGGCCAGTGATCAGTAGTGGGGAGAGAGAGGGGCCAGTGATCAGTAGTGGGGAGAGAGAGGGGCCAGTGATCAGTCATGGGGAGAGAGAGGGGCCAGTGATCAGTAATGGGGAGAGAGAGGGGCCAGTGATCAGAAACAGGGATAGAGTGGCCAGTTATCAGTAACACGGAGAAAGAGGGGCCAGTGATCAGTAAAACGGAGAAAGAGGGGCCAGTGATCAGGAGCAGGGAGCGAGAGAGGGGCCAGTGATCAGTAACTGGGAGAGAGGGGCCAGTGATCAGTAACAGGGAGAGAGAGTGATCAGTGATCAGTAACAGCGAGAGAGAGGGGCCAGTGATCAGTAACGGAGAGAGAGAGAGGAGCCAGTGATCAGTAACTGGGAGAGAGGGGCCAGTGATCAATAATAGGGAGAGAGAGGGGCCAGTGATGAGTAACAGAAAGAGAGAGAGAGGGGCCAGTGATCAGTAACAGGGAGAGAGAGAGATGGGCCAGTGATCAGTAACAGGGAGAGAGAGAGATGGGCCAGTGATCAGTTAAGGGGAGAGAGAGAGAGGTGCCAGTGATCAGTAACAGGGAGAGAGAGAGATGGGCCAGTGATCAGTAACGGGGAGAGAGAGAGGGGCCAGTGATCAGTAACAGAGAGAGAGAGAGAGATGGGCCAGTGATCAGTAACAGGGAGAGAGAGAGATGGCCCAGTGATCAGTAACGGGGAGAGAGAGAGAGGGGCCAGTGATCAGTAACAGGATGAGAGAGGGATCAGTGATCAGTAACAGGGAGAGAGAGGGGCCAGTGATCAGTAACAGGGATAGAGGGGCCAGTGATCAGTAACACGGAGAAAGAGGGGCCAGTGATCAGGAACAGGGAGAGAGCGATGGGCCAGTGATCAGTAACGGGGAGAGAGAGAGAGGGGCGAGTGATGAGTAATGGAGAGAGAGAGAGGAGCCAGTGATAAGTAACTGGGAGAGTGAGGGGCCAGTGATCAGTAACGGAGAGAGAGGGGCCAATGATCAGTAAGGGAGAAAGAGGGCCAGTGATCAGGAACAGGCAGAGAGAGGGGCCAGTAATCAGTAACGGGGAGAGAGAGGGGCCAGTGATCAGTAACAGGGAGAGAGAGGGGCCAGTGATCAGTAACAGGGAGAGAGAGGGGCCAGTGATATGTAACAGGGAGAGATGGGGGCCAGTGATCAGTAACAGTGTGAGAGAGGGGCCAGTGATTAGTAACAGGGAGAGATGGGGGCCAGTGATCAGTAACAGTGTGAGAGAGAGGCCAGTGATTAGTAACGGGGAGAGAGAGGGGCCAGTGATCAGTAGTGGAGAGAGAGAGGGGCCAATGATCAATCATGGGGAGAGAGCGGGGCCAGTGATCAGTAATGGGGAGAGAGAGGGGCTAGTGATCAGAGACAGGGATAGAGTGGCCAGTGATCAGTGACGGGAAGAGAGAGGGCCAGTAATCAGTAACAGGGAGAGAGAGGGGCCAGTGATCAGTAACACGGAGAAAGAGGGGCCAGTGATCAGGAACAGGGAGAGAGCGATGGGCCAGTGATCAGTAACGGGGAGAGAGAGAGTGGGGCGAGTGATGAGTAATGGAGAGAGACAGAGGAGCCAGTGATAAGTAACTGGGAGAGAGAGGGGCCAGTGATCAGTAACATTGATAGAGGGGCCAGTGATCAGTAACACAGAGAAAGAGGGGCCAGTGATCAGGAACAGGAGAGAGAGATGGGCCAGTGATCAGTAACGGGGAGAGAGAGAAAGGGGCCAGTAATTAGTAACGGAGAGAGAGAGAGGAGCCAGTGATAAGTAACTGGGAGAGTGAGGGGCCAGTGATCAGTAACGGAGAGAGAGGGGCCAGTGATCAGTAAGGAAGAAAGAGGGGCCAGTGATCAGGAACAGGCAGACAGAGGGGCCAGTAATCAGTAACGGGGAGAGAGAGGGGCCAGTGATCAGTAACAGGGAGAGATAGGGGCCAGTGATATGTAACAGGGAGAGATAGGTGCCAGTGATCAGTAACAGTGTGAGAGAGGGGCCAGTGATTAGTAACAGGGAGAGATGGGGGCCAGTGATCAGTAACAGTGTGAGAGAGAGGCCAGTGATTAGTAACGGGGAGAGAGAGGGGCCAGTGATCAGTAGTGGGGAGAGAGAGGGGCCAGTGATCAATCATGGGGAGAGAGAGGGGCCAGTGATTAGTAATGGGCAGAGAGAGGGGCCAGTGATCAGAAACAGGGATAGAGTGGACAGTGATCAGTAACGGGGAGAGAGATGGGCCAGTGATCAGTGACGGGAAGAGAGAGGGGCCAGTAATCAGAAACGGGGAGAGAGATGGGCCAGTGATCAGTAACGGGGAGAGAGAGATGGGCCAGTGATCAGTAACAGGGAGAGAGAGAGATGGGCCAGTGATCAGTAACGGGGAGAGAGAGAGAGGGGCCAGTGATCAGTAACGTAGAGAGAGAGAGGAGCCAGTGATAAGTAACTGGGAGAGAGAGGGATCAGGGATCAGTGATCAGTAACAGGGAGAGAGAGGGGCCAGTGATCAGTAACAGGGATTGAGGGGCCAGTGATCAGTAACACGGAGAAAGAGGGGTCAGTGATCAGGAACAGGGAGAGAGAGAGAGATGGGCCAGTGATTAGTAACGGGGAGAGAGAGAGAGGTGCCAGTGATCAGTAACGGAGAGAGAGAGAGGAGCCAGTGATTAGTAATGGGGAGAGAGGGGCCAGTGATCAGTATCAGGGAGAGAGAGGGGCCATTGATCAGTAACAGGGAGAGAGAGAGGCCAGTGATCAGTAACGGGGAGAGAGAGAGGCCAGTGATCAGTAATGGGGAGAGAGGGGCCAGTGATCAGTATCAGGGAGAGAGAGGGGCCATTGATCAGTAACAGGGAGAGAGAGAGGCCAGTGATCAGTAACGGGGAGAGAGAGAGGCCAGTGATCAGTAACAGGGAGAGAGAGGGTCCAGTGATCAGTAACAGGGATAGAGGGGCCAGTGATCAGTAACACGGAGAAAGAGGGGCCAGTGATCAGGAACAGGGAGAGAGCGATGGACCAGTGATCAGTAACGGGTAGAGAGAGAGAGGGGCCAGTGATGAGTAATGGAGAGTGACAGAGGAGCCAGTGATAAGTAACTGGGAGAGAGAGGGGCCAGTGATCAGTAACGGAGAGAGAGGGGCCAGTGATCAGTAACTGGGAGGGAGAGGGTCCAGTGATCAGTAACAGGGATAGAGGGGCCAGTGATCAGTAACACAGAGAAAGAGGGGCCAGTGATCAGGAACAGGAGAGAGAGATGGGCCAGTGATCAGTAACGGGGAGGGAGAGAGAGGGGCCTGTAATCAGTAACGGAGAGAGAGAGAGGAGCCAGTGATAAGTAACTGGGAGAGTGAGGGGCCAGTGATCAGTAACGGAGAGAGAGGGGCCAGTGATCAGGAACAGGCAGAGAGAGGGGCCAGTGATCAGTAACAGGGAGAGAGAGGGGCCAGTGATCAGTAACGGGGAGAGAGAGAGGCCAGTGATCAGTAGTGGGGAGAGAGAGGGGCCAGTGATCAGTAGTGGGGAGAGAGAGGGGCCAGTGATCAGTCATGGGGAGAGAGAGGGGCCAGTGATCAGTAATGGGGAGAGAGAGGGGCCAGTGATCAGAAACAGGGATAGAGTGGCCAGTGATCAGCAACACGGAGAAAGAGGGGCCAGTGATCAGTAACACGGAGAAAGAGGGGCCAGTGATCAGGAGCAGGGAGCGAGAGAGGGGCCAGTGATCAGTAACGGAGAGAGAGAGAGGAGCCAGTGATCAGTAACTGGGAGAGAGGGGCCAGTGATCAGTAACAGGGAGAAAGAGGGGCCAGTGATTAGGAACAGGGAGAGAGAGGGGCCAGTGATCAATAATAGGGAGAGAGAGGGGCCAGTGATGAGTAACAGAAAGAGAGAGAGAGGGGCCAGTGATAAGTAACTGGGAGAGAGAGGGGCCATTGATCAGTAACGGAGAGAGAGGGGCCAGTGATCAGTAACAGGGAGAGAGAGGGGCCAGTGATCAGTAACAGGGAGAGAGAGGCCAGTGACAGCGAGAGAGAGAGGATCCCGTGTTAAGTAACTGGGAGAGAGTGGAGCCAGTGATCAGTAATTGGGAGAGAGAGGGGCCAGTGATCAGTAACAAGGAGCGAGAGGGGCCAGTGATCAGTAACAGGGAGCGAGAGGGGCCAGTGATCAGTAACAGGGAGCGAGAGGGGCCAGTGATCAGTAACAGGGAGAGAGAGGGATCAGTGATCAGTAACAGCGAGAGAGAGGGGCCAGTGATCAGTAACCGGGATAGAGGGGCCAGTGATCAGTAACACGGAGAAAGAGGGGCCAGTGTTCAGTAACACGGAGAAAGAGTGGCCAGTGATCAGGAGCATGGAGCGAGAGAGGGGCCAGTGATCAGTAACGGAGAGAGAGAGAGGAGCCAGTGATCAGTAACTGGGAGAGAGAGGGGCCAGTGATTAGGAACAGGGAGAGAGAGGGGCCAGTGATCAATAATAGGGAGAGAGAGGGGCCAGTGATGAGTAACAGAAAGAGAGAGAGAGGGGCAAGTAATAAGTAACTGGGAGAGAGAGGGGCCAGTGATCAGTAACGGAGAGAGAGGGGCCAGTGATCAGTAACAGAGAGAGAGGGGCCAGTGATCAGTAAGGGAGAAAGAGGGGCCAGTGATCAGGAACAGGGAGAGAGAGAGATGGGCCAGTGATCAGTAACGGGGAGAGGAGAGAGGTGCCAGTGATCAGTAACGTAGAGAGAGAGAGGAGCCAGTGATAAGTAACTGGCAGAGAGAGGGATCAGTGATCAGTAACGGAGAGAGAGAGAGGAGCCAGTGATAAGTAACTGCGAGAGAGTGGGGCCAGTGATCAGTAACAGGGAGAGAGAGGGATCAGTAACGGAGAGAGAGGGGCCAGTGATCAGTAACAGGGAGAGAGAGAGATGGGCCAGTGATCAGTAACGGGGAGAGAGAGAAGGGCCAGTGCTCAGTAACAGGGAGAGAGAGGGGCCAGTGATCAGTAATGGGGAGAGGGGCCAGTGATCAGTATCAGGGAGAGAGAGAGATGGGCCAGTGAACAGTCACAGGGAGAGAGAGGGGCCAGTGATCAGTAACAGGGAGAGAGAGGGACCAGTGATCAGTAATGGGGAGAGGGGCCAGTGATCAGTATCAGGGAGAGAGAGCGGCCAGTGATCAGTATCAGGGAGAGAGAGGGGCCAGTGATCAGTAACAGGGAGAGAGAGGGATCAGTAACGGAGAGAGAGGGGCCAGTGATCAGTAACAGGGAGAGAGAGAGATGGGCCAGTGATCAGTAACGGGGAGAGAGAGAGGGGCCAGTGCTCAGTAACAGGAATAGAGGGGCCAGTGATCAGTAACACGGAGAAAGAGTTGCCAGTGATCAGGAACAGGGAGAGAGCGATGGGCCAGTGATCAGTAACGGGGAGAGAGAGAGAGGGGCCAGTGATGAGTAATGGAGAGAGACAGAGGAGCCAGTAATAAGTAACTGGGAGAGAGAGGGGCCAGTGATCAGTAACGGAGAGAGAGGGGCCAGTGATCAGTATCAGGGAGAGAGAGGGGCCAGTGACCTGTAACAGGTAGAGAGAGGGGCCAGTAATCAGTAACGGGGAGAGAGAGTGATCAGTAATGGGGAGAGCGAGGGGCCAGTGATCAGCAACAGGGAGAGAGAGGGGCCAGTGAACAGTCACAGGGAGAGAGAGGGGCCAGTGATCAGTAATCGGGAGAGAGAGGGGCCAGTGATCAGTAATGGGGAGAGGGGCCAGTGATCAGTATCAGGGAGAGAGAGCGGCCAGTGATCAGTATCAGGGAGAGAGAGGGGCCAGTGATCAGTAACAGGGAGAGAGAGGGGCCAGTGATCAGTAACAGGGACAGATGGGGGCCAGTGATCAGTAACAGTGTGAGAGAGGGGCCAGTGATGAGTAACAGGGAGAGAGAAAGGCCAGTGATCAGTAACGGAGAGAGAGGGGCCAGTGATCAATAATGGGGAGACAGGGGCCAGTGATCAGTATCAGGGAGAGAGAGGGGCCACTGATCAATAACAGGGAGAGAGAGAGGGGCCAGTGATCAGTAACGGGGAGAGAGAGGGGCCAGTGATCAGTAACAGGGTGAGAGAGGGGCCAGTGATCAGTAACAGGGAGAGAGAGGGGCCAGTGATCAGTAACAGGGAGAGAGAGGGGCTAGTGATATGTAACAGGGAGAGATGGGGGCCAGTGATCAGTAACAGTGTGAGAGAGGGGTCAGTGATTAGTAACAGGGAGAGATGGGGGCCAGTGATCAGTAACAGTGTGAGAGAGAGGCCAGTGATCAGTAACGGGGAGAGAGAGAGGCCAGTGATCAGTAGTGGGGAGAGAGAGGGGCCAGTGATCAGTAGTGGGGAGAGAGAGGGGCCAGTGATCAGTCATGGGGAGAGAGAGGGGCCAGTGATCAGTAATGGGGAGAGAGAGGGGCCAGTGATCAGAAACAGGGATAGAGTGGCCAGTTATCAGTAACACGGAGAAAGAGGGGCCAGTGATCAGTAAAACGGAGAAAGAGGGGCCAGTGATCAGGAGCAGGGAGCGAGAGAGGGGCCAGTGATCAGTAACTGGGAGAGAGGGGCCAGTGATCAGTAACAGGGAGAGAGAGTGATCAGTGATCAGCAACAGCGAGAGAGAGGGGCCAGTGATCAGTAACGGAGAGAGAGAGAGGAGCCAGTGATCAGTAACTGGGAGAGAGGGGCCAGTGATCAATAATAGGGAGAGAGAGGGGCCAGTGATGAGTAACAGAAAGAGAGAGAGAGGGGCCAGTGATCAGTAACAGGGAGAGAGAGAGATGGGCCAGTGATCAGTAACAGGGAGAGAGAGAGATGGGCCAGTGATCAGTTAAGGGGAGAGAGAGAGAGGTGCCAGTGATCAGTAACAGGGAGAGAGAGAGATGGGCCAGTGATCAGTAACGGGGAGAGAGAGAGGGGCCAGTGATCAGTAACAGAGAGAGAGAGAGAGATGGGCCAGTGATCAGTAACAGGGAGAGAGAGAGATGGCCCAGTGATCAGTAACGGGGAGAGAGAGAGAGGGGCCAGTGATCAGTAACAGGATGAGAGAGGGATCAGTGATCAGTAACAGGGAGAGAGAGGGGCCAGTGATCAGTAACAGGGATAGAGGGGCCAGTGATCAGTAACACGGAGAAAGAGGGGCCAGTGATCAGGAACAGGGAGAGAGCGATGGGCCAGTGATCAGTAACGGGGAGAGAGAGAGAGGGGCGAGTGATGAGTAATGGAGAGAGAGAGAGGAGCCAGTGATAAGTAACTGGGAGAGTGAGGGGCCAGTGATCAGTAACGGAGAGAGAGGGGCCAATGATCAGTAAGGGAGAAAGAGGGCCAGTGATCAGGAACAGGCAGAGAGAGGGGCCAGTAATCAGTAACGGGGAGAGAGAGGGGCCAGTGATCAGTAACAGGGAGAGAGAGGGGCCAGTGATCAGTAACAGGGAGAGAGAGGGGCCAGTGATATGTAACAGGGAGAGATGGGGGCCAGTGATCAGTAACAGTGTGAGAGAGGGGCCAGTGATTAGTAACAGGGAGAGATGGGGGCCAGTGATCAGTAACAGTGTGAGAGAGAGGCCAGTGATTAGTAACGGGGAGAGAGAGAGGCCAGTGATCAGTAGTGGAGAGAGAGAGGGGCCAATGATCAATCATGGGGAGAGAGCGGGGCCAGTGATCAGTAATGGGGAGAGAGAGGGGCTAGTGATCAGAGACAGGGATAGAGTGGCCAGTGATCAGTGACGGGAAGAGAGAGGGCCAGTAATCAGTAACAGGGAGAGAGAGGGGCCAGTGATCAGTAACACGGAGAAAGAGGGGCCAGTGATCAGGAACAGGGAGAGAGCGATGGGCCAGTGATCAGTAACGGGGAGAGAGAGAGAGGGGCGAGTGATGAGTAATGGAGAGAGACAGAGGAGCCAGTGATAAGTAACTGGGAGAGAGAGGGGCCAGTGATCAGTAACACGGAGAAAGAGGGGCCAGTGATCAGGAACAGGGAGAGAGCGATGGGCCAGTGATCAGTAACGGGGAGAGAGAGAGAGGGGCGAGTGATGAGTAATGGAGAGAGAGAGAGGAGCCAGTGATAAGTAACTGGGAGAGTGAGGGGCCAGTGATCAGTAACGGAGAGAGAGGGGCCAATGATCAGTAAGGGAGAAAGAGGGCCAGTGATCAGGAACAGGCAGAGAGAGGGGCCAGTAATCAGTAACGGGGAGAGAGAGGGGCCAGTGATCAGTAACAGGGAGAGAGAGGGGCCAGTGATCAGTAACAGGGAGAGAGAGGGGCCAGTGATATGTAACAGGGAGAGATGGGGGCCAGTGATCAGTAACAGTGTGAGAGAGGGGCCAGTGATTAGTAACAGGGAGAGATGGGGGCCAGTGATCAGTAACAGTGTGAGAGAGAGGCCAGTGATTAGTAACGGGGAGAGAGAGGGGCCAGTGATCAGTAGTGGAGAGAGAGAGGGGCCAATGATCAATCATGGGGAGAGAGCGGGGCCAGTGATCAGTAATGGGGAGAGAGAGGGGCTAGTGATCAGAGACAGGGATAGAGTGGCCAGTGATCAGTGACGGGAAGAGAGAGGGCCAGTAATCAGTAACAGGGAGAGAGAGGGGCCAGTGATCAGTAACACGGAGAAAGAGGGGCCAGTGATCAGGAACAGGGAGAGAGCGATGGGCCAGTGATCAGTAACGGGGAGAGAGAGAGTGGGGCGAGTGATGAGTAATGGAGAGAGACAGAGGAGCCAGTGATAAGTAACTGGGAGAGAGAGGGGCCAGTGATCAGTAACATTGATAGAGGGGCCAGTGATCAGTAACACAGAGAAAGAGGGGCCAGTGATCAGGAACAGGAGAGAGAGATGGGCCAGTGATCAGTAACGGGGAGAGAGAGAAAGGGGCCAGTAATTAGTAACGGAGAGAGAGAGAGGAGCCAGTGATAAGTAACTGGGAGAGTGAGGGGCCAGTGATCAGTAACGGAGAGAGAGGGGCCAGTGATCAGTAAGGAAGAAAGAGGGGCCAGTGATCAGGAACAGGCAGACAGAGGGGCCAGTAATCAGTAACGGGGAGAGAGAGGGGCCAGTGATCAGTAACAGGGAGAGATAGGGGCCAGTGATATGTAACAGGGAGAGATAGGGGCCAGTGATCAGTAACAGTGTGAGAGAGGGGCCAGTGATTAGTAACAGGGAGAGATGGGGGCCAGTGATCAGTAACAGTGTGAGAGAGAGGCCAGTGATTAGTAACGGGGAGAGAGAGGGGCCAGTGATCAGTAGTGGGGAGAGAGAGGGGCCAGTGATCAATCATGGGGAGAGAGAGGGGCCAGTGATCAGTAATGGGCAGAGAGAGGGGCCAGTGATCAGAAACAGGGATAGAGTGGACAGTGATCAGTAACGGGGAGAGAGATGGGCCAGTGATCAGTGACGGGAAGAGAGAGGGGCCAGTAATCAGAAACGGGGAGAGAGATGGGCCAGTGATCAGTAACGGGGAGAGAGAGATGGGCCAGTGATCAGTAACAGGGAGAGAGAGAGATGGGCCAGTGATCAGTAACGGGGAGAGAGAGAGAGGGGCCAGTGATCAGTAACGTAGAGAGAGAGAGGAGCCAGTGATAAGTAACTGGGAGAGAGAGGGATCAGGGATCAGTGATCAGTAACAGGGAGAGAGAGGGGCCAGTGATCAGTAACAGGGATTGAGGGGCCAGTGATCAGTAACACGGAGAAAGAGGGGTCAGTGATCAGGAACAGGGAGAGAGAGAGAGATGGGCCAGTGATTAGTAACGGGGAGAGAGAGAGAGGTGCCAGTGATCAGTAACGGAGAGAGAGAGAGGAGCCAGTGATTAGTAACTGCGAGAGAGAAGGGCCAGTGATCAGTAACAGGGAGAAAGAGGGGCCAGTGATCAGTAACAGGGAGAGAGAGAGACGGGCCAGTGATCAGTAACAGGGAGAGAGAGAGATGGGCCAGTGATCAGTAACGGGGAGAGAGAGAGAGGTGCCAGTGATCAGTAACAGGGAGAGAGAGAGATGGGCCAGTGATCAGTAACGGGGAGAGAGAGAGGGGCCAGTGATCAATAACAGGGAGAGAGAGAGAGGGATCAGTGATCAGTAACAGGGAGAGAGAGGGGCCAGTGATCAGTAACAGGGATAGAGGGGCCAGTGATCAGTAACACGGAGAAAGAGGGGTCAGTGATCAGGAACAGGGAGAGAGCGATGGGCCAGTGATCAGTAACGGGGAGAGAGAGAGAGGGGCCAGTGATGAGTAATGGAGAGAGACAGAGGAGCCAGTGATAAGTAACTGGGAGAGAGAGGGGCCAGTGATCAGTAACGGAGAGAGAGGGGCCAGTGATCAGTAACAGGGAGAAAGAGGGGCCAGTGATCAGGAACAGGGAGAGAGAGGGGCCAGTGATCAATAATAGCGAGAGAGAGAGGCCAGTGATCAGTAATGGGGAGAGAGGGGCCAGTGATCAGTATCAGGGAGAGAGAGGGGCCAGTGACCTGTAACAGGTAGAAAGAGGGGCCAGTGATCAGTAACTGGGAGAGAGGGGCCAGTGATCAGTATCGGGGAGACAGAGGGGCCAGTGATCAGTATCAGGGAGAGAGAGGGGCCAGTGATCAGTAACAGGGAGAGAGAGGGGCCAGTGATCAGTAACAGGGAGAGAGGGGCCAGTGATCAGTAACAGTGTGAGAGAGAGGCCAGTGATTAGTAACGGGGAGAGAGAGAGGCCAGTGATCAGTAGTGGGGAGAGAGAGGGGCCAGTGATCAGTAGTGGAGAGAGAGAGGGGCCAATGATCAATCATGGGGAGAGAGCGGGGCCAGTGATCAGTAATGGGGAGAGAGAGGGGCTAGTGATCAGAGACAGGGATAGAGTGGCCAGTGATCAGTGACGGGAAGAGAGAGGGCCAGTAATCAGTAACAGGGAGAGAGAGGGGCCAGTGATCAGTAACACGGAGAAAGAGGGGCCAGTGATCAGGAACAGGGAGAGAGCGATGGGCCAGTGATCAGTAACGGGGAGAGAGAGAGAGGGGCGAGTGATGAGTAATGGAGAGAGACAGAGGAGCCAGTGATAAGTAACTGGGAGAGAGAGGGGCCAGTGATCAGTAACGGAGAGAGAGGGGCCAGTGATCAGTAACCGGGAGGGAGAGGGTCCAGTGATCAGTAACATGGATAGAGGGGCCAGTGATCAGTAACACAGAGAAAGATGGGCCAGTGATCAGGAACAGGAGAGAGAGATGGGCCAGTGATCAGTAACGGGGAGAGAGAGAAAGGGGCCAGTAATTAGTAACGGAGAGAGAGAGAGGAGCCAGTGATAAGTAACTGGGAGAGTGAGGGGCCAGTGATCAGTAACGGAGAGAGAGGGGCCAGTGATCAGTAAGGGAGAAAGAGGGGCCAGTGATCAGGAACAGGCAGACAGAGGGGCCAGTAATCAGTAACGGGGAGAGAGAGGGGCCAGTGATCAGTAACAGGGAGAGATAGGGGCCAGTGATATGTAACAGGGAGAGATAGGGGCCAGTGATCAGTAACAGTGTGAGAGAGGGGCCAGTGATTAGTAACAGGGAGAGATGGGGGCCAGTGATCAGTAACAGTGTGAGAGAGAGGCCAGTGATTAGTAACGGGGAGAGAGAGGGGCCAGTGATCAGTAGTGGGGAGAGAGAGGGGCCAGTGATCAATCATGGGGAGAGAGAGGGGCCAGTGATCAGTAATGGGCAGAGAGAGGGGCCAGTGATCAGAAACAGGGATAGAGTGGACAGTGATCAGTAACGGGGAGAGAGATGGGCCAGTGATCAGTGACGGGAAGAGAGAGGGGCCAGTAATCAGAAACGGGGAGAGAGATGGGCCAGTGATCAGTAACGGGGAGAGAGAGATGGGCCAGTGATCAGTAACAGGGAGAGAGAGAGATGGGCCAGTGATCAGTAACGGGGAGAGAGAGAGAGGGGCCAGTGATCAGTAACGTAGAGAGAGAGAGGAGCCAGTGATAAGTAACTGGGAGAGAGAGGGATCAGGGATCAGTGATCAGTAACAGGGAGAGAGAGGGGCCAGTGATCAGTAACAGGGATTGAGGGGCCAGTGATCAGTAACACGGAGAAAGAGGGGTCAGTGATCAGGAACAGGGAGAGAGAGAGAGCTGGGCCAGTGATCAGTAACGGGGAGAGAGAGAGAGGTGCCAGTGATCAGTAACGGAGAGAGAGAGAGGAGCCAGTGATTAGTAACTGCGAGAGAGAAGGGCCAGTGATCAGTAACAGGGAGAGAGAGGGGCCAGTGATCAGTAACAGGGAGAGAGAGAGACGGGCCAGTGATCAGTAACAGGGAGAGAGAGAGAGATGGGCCAGTGATCAGTAACGGGGAGAGAGAGAGAGGTGCCAGTGATCAGTAACAGGGAGAGAGAGAGATGGGCCAGTGATCAGTAACGGGGAGAGAGAGAGGGGCCAGTGATCAATAACAGGGAGAGAGAGGGGCCAGTGATCAGTAACAGGGATAGAGGGGCCAGTGATCAGTAACACGGAGAAAGAGGGGTCAGTGATCAGGAACAGGGAGAGAGCGATGGGCCAGTGATCAGTAACGGGGAGAGAGAGAGAGGGGCCAGTGATGAGTAATGGAGAGAGACAGAGGAGCCAGTGATAAGTAACTGGGAGAGAGAGGGGCCAGTGATCAGTAACGGAGAGAGAGGGGCCAGTGATCAGTAACAGGGAGAAAGAGGGGCCAGTGATCAGGAACAGGGAGAGAGAGGGGCCAGTGATCAATAATAGCGAGAGAGAGAGGCCAGTGATCAGTAATGGGGAGAGAGGGGCCAGTGATCAGTATCAGGGAGAGAGAGGGGCCAGTGACCTGTAACAGGTAGAAAGAGGGGCCAGTGATCAGTAACTGGGAGAGAGGGGCCAGTGATCAGTAACAGGGAGAGAGAGAGGCCAGTGATCAGTAACAGGGAGAGAAAGGGGCCAGTGATCAGTAATGGGGAGACAGGAGCCAGTGATCAGTATCAGGGAGAGAGAGGGGCCAGTGATCAGTAACAGGGTGAGAGAGGGTCCAGTGATCAGTAACAGGGCGAGAGAGGGGCCAGTGATCAGTAACAGGGAGCGAGAGGGGCCAGTGATATGTAACAGGGAGAGATGGGCGCCAGTGATCGGTAACAGTGTGAGAGAGGGGCCAGTGATCAGTAACAGGGACAGATGGGGGCCAGTGATCAGTAACAGGGAGAGAGAGGGGCCAGTGATATGTAACAGGGAGAGATGGGGGCCAGTGATCAGTAACAGTGTGAGAGAGGGGCCAGTGATTCGTAACAGGGAGAGATGGGGGCCAGTGATCAGTAACAGTGTGAGAGAGAGGCCAGTGATCAGTAACGGGGAGAGAGAGGGGCCAGTGATCAGTAACGGGGAGAGAGAGAGGGGCCAGTGATCAGTAACAGGGAGAAAGAGGGGCCAGTGATTAGGAACAGGGAGAGAGAGGGGCCAGTGATCAGTAACGGAGAGAGAGAGAGGAGCCAGTGATCAGTAACTGGGAGAGAGGGGCCAGTGATCAGTAACAGGGAGAAAGAGGGGCCAGTGATTAGGAACAGGGAGAGAGAGGGGCCAGAGATCAGTAACGGGGAGAGAGAGAGGCCAGTGATCAGTAACAGGGAGAAAGAGGGGCCAGTGATTAGGAACAGGGAGAGAGAGGGGCCAGTGATCAGTAACGGAGAGAGAGAGAGGAGCCAGTGATCAGTAACTGGGAGAGAGGGGCCAGTGATCAGTAACAGGGAGAAAGAGGGGCCAGTGATTAGGAACAGGGAGAGAGAGGGGCCAGTGATCAGTAACGGGGAGGGAGAGAGAGGGGCCAGTAATCAGTAATGGAGAGAGAGAGAGGAGCCAGTGATAAGTAACTGGGAGAGAGATGGGCCAGTGATCAGTAACACGGAGAAAGAGGGGCCAGTGATCAGGAACAGAGAGAGATAGATGGGCCAGTGATCAGTAACGGGGAGAGAGAGAGAGGGGCCAGTAATCAGTAATGGAGAGAGAGAGAGGAGCCAGTGATAAGTAACTGGGAGAGTGAGGGGCCAGTGATCAGTAACGGAGAGAGAGGGGCCAGTGATCAGTAAGGGAGAAAGAGGGCCAGTGATCAGGAACAGGCAGAGAGAGGGGCCAGTAATCAGTAACGGGGAGAGAGAGGGGCCAGTGATCAGTAACAGGGAGAGAGAGGAGCCAGTGATCAGTAATAGGGAGAGATGGGGGCCAGTGATCAGTAACAGTGTGAGAGAGAGGCCAGTGATCAGTAACGGGGAGAGAGAGAGGCCAGTGATCAGTAGTGGGGAGAGAGAGGTGCCAGTGATGAGTAACAGGGAGAGAGAGGGGCCAGTGATCAGTAACAGGGAGAGAGAGGGGCCAGTGATCAGTAACGGGGAGAGAGAGATGGGCCAGTGATCAGTAACAGGGAGAGAGAGAGATGGGCCAGTGATCAGTAACGTAGACAGAGAGAGGAGCCAGTGATAAGTAACTGGGAGAGAGAGGGATCAGTGATCAGTAACGGAGAGAGAGAGAGGGGCCAGTGATCAGTAACAGGGAGAGATGGGGGCCAGTGATCAGTAACAGTGTGAGAGAGGGGCCAGTGATTAGTAACAGGGAGAGATGGGGGCCAGTGATCAGTAACAGTGTGAGAGAGAGGCCAGTGATCAGTAACGGGGAGAGAGAGAGGCCAGTGATCAGTAGTGGGGAGAGAGAGGGGCCAGTGATCATTAACGGAGAGAGAGAGAGAGAGGGGCCAGTGATCAGTAACAGGGAGAGAGAGATGGGCCAGTGATCAGTAACGGGGAGAGAGAGAGGGGCCAGTGATCAGGAACAGGGAGAGAGAGGGGCCAGTGATCAGTAACGGGTAGAGCGAGGGCCCAGTGATCAGTAACAGGGAGAGGGAGATGGGCCAGTGATCAGTAACGGGGAGAGAGAGAGAGAGAGAGAGGGGCCAGTGATCAGTAACGGGGAGAGAGAGAGATGGGCCAGTGATCAGTAACGGGGAGCGAGAGAGGGGCCAGTGATCAGTAACAGGGAGAGAGAGGGGCCAGTGATCAGTAACAGGGAGAGAGAGGAGCCAGTGATCAGTAATAGGGAGAGATGGGGGCCAGTGATCAGTAACAGTGTGAGAGAGAGGCCAGTGATCAGTAACGGGGAGAGAGAGAGGCCAGTGATCAGTAGTGGGGAGAGAGAGGGGCCAGTGATGAGTAACAGGGAGAGAGAGGGGCCAGTGATCAGTAACAGGGAGAGAGAGGGGCCAGTGATCAGTAACGGGGAGAGAGAGATGGGCCAGTGATCAGTAACAGGGAGAGAGAGAGATGGGCCAGTGATCAGTAACGTAGACAGAGAGAGGAGCCAGTGATAAGTAACTGGGAGAGAGAGGGATCAGTGATCAGTAACGGAGAGAGAGAGAGGGGCCAGTGATCAGTAACAGGGAGAGATGGGGGCCAGTGATCAGTAACAGTGTGAGAGAGGGGCCAGTGATTAGTAACAGGGAGAGATGGGGGCCAGTGATCAGTAACAGTGTGAGAGAGAGGCCAGTGATCAGTAACGGGGAGAGAGAGAGGCCAGTGATCAGTAGTGGGGAGAGAGAGGGGCCAGTGATCAGTAACGGAGAGAGAGAGAGAGAGGGGCCAGTGATCAGTAACAGGGAGAGAGAGATGGGCCAGTGATCAGTAACGGGGAGAGAGAGAGGGGCCAGTGATCAGGAACAGGGAGAGAGAGGGGCCAGTGATCAGTAACGGGTAGAGCGAGGGCCCAGTGATCAGTAACAGGGAGAGGGAGATGGGCCAGTGATCAGTAACGGGGAGAGAGAGAGAGAGAGAGAGGGGCCAGTGATCAGTAACGGGGAGAGAGAGAGATGGGCCAGTGATCAGTAACGGGGAGCGAGAGAGGGGCCAGTGATCAGTAACAGGGAGAGAGAGAGATGGGCCAGTGATCAGTAACGTAGACAGAGAGAGGAGCCAGTGATAAGTAACTGGGAGAGAGAGGGATCAGTGATCAGTAACGGAGAGAGAGAGAGGAGCCAGTGATAAGTAACTGCGAGAGAGAGGGGCCAGTGATCAGTAACAGGGAGAGAGAGAGATCAGTGATCAGTAACAGGGAGAGAGAGAGATGGGCCAGTGATCAGTAACGGGGAGAGAGAGAGAGGTGCCAGTGATCAGTAACAGGGAGAGAGAGGGGCCAGTGATCAGTAACAGGGATAGAGGGGCCAGTGATCAGTAACAGAGAGGGAGCGAGATGGGCCAGTGATCAGTAACGGGGAGAGAGAGAGAGGTGCCAGTGATCAGTAACAGGGAGAGAGCAAGATGGGCCAGTGATCAGTAACGGGGAGAGGAGAGAGGTGCCTGTGATCAGTAACGTCGAGAGAGAGAGGAGCCAGTGATAAGTAACTGGGAGAGAGAGGGATCAGTGATCAGTAACGGAGAGAGAGAGAGGAGCCAGTGATAAGTAACTGCAAGAGAGAGGGGCCAGTGATCAGTAACAGGGAGAGAGAGGGATCAGTAACAGGGAGAGAGAGGGGCCAGTGATCAGTAACAGGGAGAGAGAGAGATGGGCCAGTGATCAGTAACAGGGAGAGAGACAGATGGGCCAGTGATCAGTAACGGGGAGAGAGAGAGAGGTGCCAGTGATCAGTAACAGGGAGAGAGACAGATGGGCCAGTGATCAGTAACAGGGAGAGAGAGAGGGGCCAGTGATCAGTAACAGGGAGAGAGAGAGATGGGCCAGTGATCAGTAACAGGGAGAGGTGGGGGCCAGTGATCAGTAACAGTGTGAGAGAGGGGCCAGTGATTAGTAACAGGGAGAGATGGGGGCCAGTGATCAGTAACAGCGTGAGAGAGAGAGGCCAGTGATCAGTAGTGGGGAGAGAGAGGGGCCAGTGATCAGTAACGGAGAGAGAGAGGGGCCAGTGATCAGTAACAGGGAGAGAGAGATGGGCCACTGATCAGTAACGGGGAGAGAGAGAGGGGCCAGTGATCAGGAACAGGGAGAGAGAGGGGCCAGTTATCAGTAACGTGTAGAGCGAGGGGCCAGTGATCAGTAACAGGGAGAGGGAGATGGGCCAGTTATCAGTAACGGGGAGAGAGAGAGAGAGAGAGGGGCCAGTGATCAGTAACGGGGAGAGAGAGGGGTCAGTGATCAGTAACGTAGACAGAGAGAGGAGCCAGTGATAAGTAACTGGGAGAGAGAGGGATCAGTGAACAGTAACGGAGAGAGAGAGAGAGGAGCCAGTGATAAGTAACTGCGAGAGAGAGGGGCCAGTGATCAGTAACAGGGAGAGAGAGGGGCCAGTGATCAGTAACAGGGAGAGGGAGATGGGCCAGTGATCAGTAACGGGGAGAGAGAGAGAGAGGGGCCAGTGATCAGTAACGGGGAGAGAGAGGGGCCAGTGATCAGTAACAGGGAGAGAGAGATGGGCCAGTGATCAGTAACGTAGACAGAGAGAGGAGCCAGTGATAAGTAACTGGGAGAGAGAGGGATCAGTGAACAGTAACGGAGAGAGAGAGAGAGGAGCCAGTGATAAGTAACTGCGAGAGAGAGGGGCCAGTGATCAGTAACAGGGAGAGAGAGGGGCCAGTGATCAGTAACAGGGATAGAGGGGCCAGTGATCAGTAACACGGAGAAAGAGGGGTCAGTGATCAGGAACAGGGAGAGAGAGAGATGGGCCAGTGATCAGTAACGAGGAGAGGAGAGAGGTGCCAGTGATCAGTAACGTAGAGAGAGAGGGGAGCCAGTGATAAGTAACTGGGAGAGAGAGGGATCAGTGATCAGTAACGGAGAGAGAGAGAGGAGCCAGTGATAAGTAACTGCGAGAGAGAGGGGCCAGTGATCAGTAACAGGGAGAGAGAGGGGCCAGTGATCAGTAACAGGGAGAGAGAGAGATGGGCCAGTGATCAGTAACGGGGAGAGAGAGAGAGGTGCCAGTGATCAGTAACAGGGAGAGAGAGAGATGGGCCAGTGATCAGTAACGGGGAGAGAGAGAGGGGCCAGTGATCAGTAACAGGGAGAGAGAGAGATGGGCCAGTGATCAGTAACAGGGAGAAAGAGAGATGGCCCAGTGATCAGTAACGGGGAGAGAGAGAGAGGGGCCAGTGATCAGTAACAGGGAGAGAGAGGGGCCAGTGATCAGTAACAGGGATAGAGGGGCCAGTGATCAGTAACATGGAGAAAGAGGGGCCAGTGATCAGGAACAGGGAGAGAGCGATGGGCCAGTGATCAGTAACGGGGAGAGAGAGAGAGGGGCGAGTGATGAGTAATGGAGAGAGAGAGAGGAGCCAGTGATAAGTAACTGGGAGAGTGAGGGGCCAGTGATCAGTAACGGAGAGAGAGGGGCCAGTGATCAGTAAGGGAGAAAGAGGGGCCAGTGATCAGGAACAGGCAGAGAGAGGGGCCAGTAATCAGTAACGGGGAGAGAGAGGGGCCAGTGATCAGTAACAGGGTGAGAGAGGGGCCAGTGATGAGTAACAGGGAGAGAGAGGGGCCAGTGATCAGTAACAGGGAGAGAGAGGGGCCAGTGATGAGTAACAGGGAGAGAGAGGGGCCAGTGATCAGTAACAGGGAGAGAGAGGGGCCAGTGATCAGTAACGGGGAGAGAGAGAGAGGGGCCAGTGATCAGTAACAGGATGAGAGAGGGATCAGTGATCAGTAACAGGGAGAGAGAGGGGCCAGTGATCAGTAACAGGGATAGAGGGGCCAGTGATCAGTAACACGGAGAAAGAGGGGCCAGTGATCAGGAACAGGGAGAGAGCGATGGGCCAGTGATCAGTAACGGGGAGAGAGAGAGAGGGGCGAGTGATGAGTAATGGAGAGAGAGAGAGAGGAGCCAGTGATAAGTAACTGGGAGAGTGAGGGGCCAGTGATCAGTAACGGAGAGAGAGGGGCCAGTGATCAGTAAGGGAGAAAGAGGGGCCAGTGATCAGGAACAGGCAGAGAGAGGGGCCAGTAATCAGTAACGGGGAGAGAGAGGGGCCAGTGATCAGTAACAGGGTGAGAGAGGGGCCAGTGATGAGTAACAGGGAGAGAGAGGGGCCAGTGATCAGTAACAGGGAGAGAGAGGGGCCAGTGATGAGTAACAGGGAGAGAGAGGGGCCAGTGATCAGTAACAGGGAGAGAGAGGGGCCAGTGATCAGTAACGGGGAGAGAGAGAGGCCAGTGATCAGTAGTGGGGAGAGAGAGGGGCCAGTGATCAGTAGTGGGGAGAGAGAGGAGCCAGTGATCAATCATGGGGAGAGAGATGGGCCAGTGATCAGTGACGGGAAGAGAGAGGGGCCAGTAATCAGAAACGGGGAGAGAGTGGGGCCAGTGATCAGTAACAGGGAGAGAGAGGGGCCAGTGATCAGTAACAGGGATAGAGGGGCCAGTGATCAGTAACACAGAGAAAGAGGGGCCAGTAATCAGGAACAGGAGAGAGAGATGGGCCAGTGATCAGTAACGGGGAGAGAGAGAGAGGGGCCAGTAATCAGTAACGGAGAGAGAGAGAGGAGCCAGTGATAAGTAACTGCGAGAGTGAGGGGCCAGTGATCAGTAACAGGGAGAGAGAGGCCAGTGATCAGTGACAGCGAGAGAGAGAGGATCCCGTGTTAAGTAACTGGGAGAGAGTGTGGCCAGTGATCAGTAATTGGGAGAGAGAGGGGCCAGTGATCAGTAACAGGGAGCGAGAGGGGCCAGTGATCAGTAACAGGGAGCGAGATGGGCCAGTGATCAGTAACGTAGACAGAGAGAGGAGCCAGTGATAAGTAACTGGGAGAGAGAGGGATCAGTGATCAGTAACGGAGAGAGAGAGAGGGGCCAGTGATCAGTAACAGGGAGAGATGGGGGCCAGTGATCAGTAACAGTGTGAGAGAGGGGCCAGTGATTAGTAACAGGGAGAGATGGAGGCCAGTGATCAGTAACAGTGTGAGAGAGAGGCCAGTGATCAGTAACGGGGAGAGAGAGAGGCCAGTGATCAGTAGTGGGGAGAGAGAGGGGCCAGTGATCAGTAACAGGGAGAGAGAGGGGCCAGTGATTAGTAACAGGGAGAGATGGAGGCCAGTGATCAGTAACAGTGTGAGAGAGAGGCCAGTGATCAGTAACGGGGAGAGAGAGAGGGGCCAGTGATCAGGAACAGGGAGAGAGAGGGGCCAGTGATCAGTAACGGGTAGAGCGAGGGCCCAGTGATCAGTAACAGGGAGAGGGAGATGGGCCAGTGATCAGTAACGGGGAGAGAGAGAGAGAGAGAGAGAGAGAGAGAGAGGGCCAGTGATCAGTAACGGGGAGAGAGAGGGGCCAGTGATCAGTAACAGGGAGAGAGAGATGGGCCAGTGATCAGTAACGGGGAGCGAGAGAGGGGCCATTGATCAGTAACAGGGAGAGAGAGAGATGGGCCAGTGATCAGTAACGTAGACAGAGAGAGGAGCCAGTGATAAGTAACTGGGAGAGAGAGGGATCAGGGATCAGTGATCAGTAACGGAGATGGAGAGAGGAGCCAGTGATAAGTAACTGCGAGAGAGAGGGGCCAGTGATCAGTAACAGGGAGAGAGAGGGGCCAGTGATCAGTAACAGGGAGAGAGAGGTGCTAGTGATCAGTAACGGAGAGAGAGGGGCCAGTGATCAGTAAGGGAGAAAGGGGGGCCAGTGATCAGTAAGGGAGAAAGAGGGGCCAGTGATCAGGAACAGGCAGAGAGAGGGGCCAGTGATGAGTAACAGGGAGAGAGAGGGGCCAGTGATGAGTAACAGGGAGAGAGAGGGGCCAGTGATCAGTAACAGGGAGAGAGAGGGGCCAGTGATCAGTAACAGGGAGAGAGAGGGGCCAGTGATCAGTAACAGGGAGAGAGAGGGGCCAGTGATATGTAACAGGGAGAGATGGGGGCCAGTGATCAGTAACAGTGTGAGAGAGGGGCCAGTGATTAGTAACAGTGTGAGAGAGAGGCCAGTGATTAGTAACGGGGAGAGAGAGAGGCCAGTGATCAGTAGTGGGGAGAGAGAGGGGCCAGTGATCAGTCGTGGGGAGAGAGAGGGGCCAGTGATCAATCATGGGGAGAGAGAGGGGCCAGTGATCAGTAATGGGGAGAGAGAGGGGCCAGTGATCAGAAACAGGGATAGAGTGGCCAGTGATCAGTAACACGGAGAGAGAGGGGCCAGTGATCAATCATGGGGAGAGAGAGGGGCCAGTGATTAGTAACGGGGAGAGAGAGGGGCCAGTGATCAGTGACGGGGAGAGAGAGGGGCCAGTAATCAGAAACGGGGAGAGAGTGGGGCCAGTGATCAGTAACAGGGAGAGAGAGGGGCCAGTGATCAGTAACAGGGATAGAGGGGCCAGTGATCAGTAACACGGAGAAAGAGGGGCCAGTGATCAGGAACAAGGAGAGAGCGATGGGCCAGTGATCAGTAACGGGGAGAGAGAGAGAGGGGCGAGTGATGAGTAATGGAGAGAGACAGAGGAGCCAGTGATAAGTAACTGGGAGAGAGAGGGGCCAGTGATCAGTAACCGGGAGGGAGAGGGTCCAGTGATCAGTAACATGGATAGAGGGGCCAGTGATTAGTAACACAGAGAAAGAGGGGCCAGTGATCAGGAATAGGAGAGAGAGATGGGCCAGTGATCAGTAACGGGGAGAGAGAGAGAGGGGCCAGTAATCAGTAACGGAGAGAGAGAGAGGAGCCAGTGATAAGTAACTGCGAGAGTGAGGGGCCAGTGATCAGTAACGGAGAGAGAGGGGCCAGTGATCAGTAAGGGAGAAAGAGGGGCCAGTGATCAGGAACAGGCAGAGAGAGGGGCCAGTAATCAGTAACGGGGAGAGAGAGGGGCCAGTGATGAGTAACAGGAAGAGAGAGGGGCCAGTGATGAGTAACAGGGAGAGAGAGGGGCCAGTGATCAGTAACAGGGAGAGAGAGGGGCCAGTGATCAGTAACAGGGAGAGAGAGGGGCCAGTGATCAGTAACAGGGAGAGAGAGGGGCCAGTGATCAGTATCAGGGAGAGAGAGGGGCCAGTGATATGTAACAGGGAGAGATGGGGGCCAGTGATCAGTAACAGTGTGAGAGGGGCCAGTGATTAGTAACAGGGAGAGATGGGGGCCAGTGATCAGTAACAGTGAGAGAGAGGCCAGTGATTAGTAACGGGGAGAGAGAGAGGCCAGTGATCAGTAGTGGGGAGAGAGAGGGGCCAGTGATCAGTAGTGGGGAGAGAGAGGGGCCAGTGATCAATCATGGGGAGAGAGAGGGGCCAGTGATCAGTAATGGGGAGAGAGAGGGGCCAGTGATCAGAAACAGGGATAGAGTGGCCAGTGATCAGCAACGGGGAGAGAGATGGGCCAGTGATCAGTTACGGGAAGAGAGAGGGGCCAGTAATCAGAAACGGGGAGAGAGTGAGGCCAGTGATCAGTAACAGGGAGAGAGAGATGGGCCAGTGATCAGGAACAGGAGAGAGAGATGGGCCAGTAATCAGTAACGGAGAGAGAGAGAGGAGCCAGTGATAAGTAACTGGGAGAGAGAGGGGCCAGTGATCAGTAACAGAGAGAGAAGGGCCAGTGATCAGTATCAGGGAGAGAGAGGGGCCAGTGACCAGTAACAGGTAGAGAGAGGGGCCAGTAATCAGTAACGGGGAGAGAGAGTGATCAGTAATGGGGAGAGCGAGGGGCCAGTGATCAGCAACAGGGAGAGAGAGGGGCCAGTGATCAGTCACAGGGAGAGAGATGGGCCAGTGATCAGTAACGGGGAGAGAGAGTGATCAGTAATGGGGAGAGCGAGGGGCCAGTGATCAGCAACAGTGAGAGAGAGGGGCCAGTGATCAGTCACAGGGAGAGAGAGGGGCCAGTGATCAGTAACGGGAGAGAGAGAGGCCAGTGATCAGTAACAGGGAGAAAGGGGCCAGTGATCAGTAACAGGGAGAAAGAGAGGGGCCAGTGATCAGTAACACGGAGAAAGAGGGGCCAGTGATTAGGAGCAGGGAGCGAGAGAGGGGCCAGTGATCAGTAACGGAGAGAGAGAGAGGAGCCAGTTATCAGTAACGGGGAGAGAGAGGGGCCAGTGATCAGTAACGGATAGAGAGGCCAGTGATCAGTGACAGCGAGAGAGAGAGAGAGGATCCCGTGTTAAGTAACTGGGACAGAGTGGGGCCAGTGATCAGTAATTGGGAGAGAGAGGGACCAGTGATCAGTAACAGGGAGCGAGAGGGGCCAGTGATCAGTAACGGAGCGAGAGGGGCCAGTGATCAGTAACAGGGAGAGAGAGGGGCCAGTGATCAGTAACAGGGAGAGAGAGGAGCCAGTGATCAGTAACAGGGAGAGAGAGGGGCCAGTGATCAGTAACAGGGAGAGAGAGAGATGGGCCAGTGATCAGTAACGGGGAGAGAGAGAGAGGGGCCAGTGATCAGTAACAGGGAGAGAGAGGGGCCAGTGATCAGTAACAGGGAGAGAGAGGAGCCAGTGATCAGTAACAGGGAGAGAGAGGGGCCAGTGATCAGTAACAGGGAGAGAGAGAGATGGGCCAGTGATCAGTAACGGGGAGAGAGAGAGAGGGGCCAGTGATCAGTAACAGGGATAGAGGGGCCAGTGATCAGTAACACGGAGAAAGAGGGGCCAGTGATCAGGAACAGGGAGAGAGCGATGGGCCAGTGATCAGTAACGGGGGGAGAGAGAGAGATGGGCCAGTGATGAGTAATGGAGAGAGACAGAGGAGCCAGTGATAAGTAACTGGGAGAGAGAGGGGCCAGTGATCAGTGACAGGGAGAGAGAGGGGCCAGTGATCAGTAACAGGGAGAGAGAGATGGGCCAGTGATGAGTAATGGAGAGAGACAGAGGAGCCAGTGATAAGTAACTGGGAGAGAGAGGGGCCAGTGATCAGTAACAGAGAGAGAGGGGCTAGTGATCAGTAACAGGGAGAAAGAGGGGCCAGTGATCAGGAACAGGGAGAGAGAGGGGCCAGTGATCAATAATAGGGAGAGAGAGAGGCCATTGATCAGTAACAGAGAGAGAGAGGCCAGTGATCAGTAACGGGGAGAGAGAGAGGCCAGTGATCAGTGACAGGGAGAGAGAGGGGCCAGTGATCAGTAACAGGGAGAGAGAGAGGCCAGTGATCAGTAACGGGGAGAGAGAGCGGCCAGTGATCAGTCGTGGGGAGAGAGAGGGGCCAGTGATCATTAGTGGGGAGAGAGAGGGGCCAGTGATCAGTCATGGGGAGAGAGAGGGGCCAGTGATCAGAAACAGGGATAGAGTGGCCAGTGATCAGAAACAGGGAGAGAGAGGGGCCAGTGATCAGTAACATGGAGAGCGAGATGGGCCAGTGATCAGTAACGGAGAGAGAGAGAGAGAGAGGGGCCAGTGATCAGTAACAGGGAGAGAGAGGGGCCAGTGATCAGTAACAGGGAGAGAAAGATGGGCCAGTGATCAGTAACAGGGAGAGAGAGGGGCCAGTGATCAGTAACAGGGAGAGAAAGATGGGCCAGTGATCAGTAACGTGGAGCGAGAGAGAGGGGCCAGTGATCAGTAACGTAGAGAGAGAGAGGGGCCAGTGATCAGTAACAGGGAGAGAGAGGGGCCAGTGATCAGTAACAGGGAGAGCTTGAGAGATGGGCCTGTGATCAGTATAGGGAGAGAGAGGGGCCAGTGATCAGTAACGGGGAGAGAGAGAGGCCAGTGATCAGTAACAGGGAGAGAGAGGGGCCAGTGATCAGTAACAGGGAGAGAGAAGGGCCAGTGATCAGTAACGGGGAGAGAGAGGGGCCATTGATCAGTAACAGGGAGAGAGAGGGGCCAGAGATCAGTAACAGGGTGAGAGAGGGGCCAGTGATCAGTAACAGTGAGAGAGAGGAGCCAGTGATCAGTAACAGGGAGAGAAAGGGGCCAGTGATCAATAACAGCGAGAGAGAGGTGCCAGTGATCAGTAACGGGGAGAGAGAGGGGCCATTGATCAGTAATGGGAGAGATGGAGGGGGCAGTGATCAGTGATGGGAGAGAGGGAGGGGTAAGTGATCAGTAACAGGGAGAGAGAGGGGCCAGTGATCAGTAACGGGGAGAGAGGGGGGTCAGTGATCAGTAATGGGAGAGAGGGAGGGGGCAGTGATCAGTAACAGGGAGCGAGAGGGGCCAGTGATCAGTAACAGAGAGAGAGAGGGGCCAGTGATCAGTAACAGGGAGAGAGAGGTGCCAGTGATCAGTAACTGGGAGAGAGAGAGGCCAGTGATCAGTAACGGGGAGAGAGAGGGGCCAGTGATCAGTTGTGGCGAGAAAGAGGGGCCAGTGATCAGTAATGGGGAGAGAGAGGGGCCAGTGATCAGTAATGGGGAGAGAGAGGGGCCAGTGATCAGTATCAGGGAGAGAGAGGGGCCAGTGATCAGTAGTGGGAAGAGAGAGGGGCAAGTGATCAGTTGCAGGGAGAGAGAGGGGCCAGTGATCAGTAATAGGGAGAGAGAGATGGGCCAGTGATCAGTAACAGGGAGAGAGAGGGGCCAGTGATCAGTAACAGGAAGAGAGAGGGGCCAGTGATCAGTAACAGGGAGAGAGAGGGGCCAGTGATCAGTGACAGCGAGAGAGAGAGGATCCCGTGTCAAGTAACTGGGAGAGAGTGGGGCCAGTGATCAGTAATCGGGAGAGAGAGGGCCCAGTGATCATTAATGGTGAGAGAGAGGGGCCAGTGATCAGTAACAGGGAGAGAGAGGGGCCAGTGATCAGTAACAGGGATAGAGGGGCCAGTGATCAGTAACAGGGAGAGAGAGGGGCCAGTGATCAGTAACGGGGAGAGAGAGAGGGGCCAGTGATCTGTAACAGGGAGAGAGAGAGAGATGGGCCAGTGATCAGTCACGGGGAGAGAGAGAAAGGTGCCAGTGATCAGTAACGTAGAGAGAGAGAGGAGCCAGTGATAAGTAACTGGGAGAGAGAGGGGCCAGTGATCAGTAACAGGGAGAGAGAGGTGCCAGTGATCAGTAACAGGGAGAGAGAGGGGCCAGTGATCAGTAACAGGGAGAGCTTGAGAGATGGGCCAGTGATCAGTATAGGGAGAGAGAGGGGCCAGTGATCAGTAACGGGGAGAGAGAGAGGCCAGTGATCAGTAACAGGGAGAGAGAGGGGCCAGTGATCAGTATAGGGAGAGAGAGGGGCCAGTGATCAGTAACGGGGAGAGAGAGGGGCCAGTGATCAATAACAGCGAGAGAGAGGGGCCAGTGATCAGTAACAGGGAGAGAGAAGGGCCAGTGATCAGTAACGGGGAGAGAGAGGAGCCAGTGATCAGTAACGGGGAGAGAGAGGGGCCATTGATCAGTAACAGGGAGAGAGAGGGGCCAGAGATCAGTAATGGGAGAGATGGAGGGGGCAGTGATCAGTGATGGGAGAGAGGGAGGGGTAAGTGATCAGTAACAGGGAGAGAGAGGGGCCAGTGATCAGTAACGGGGAGAGAGGGGGGTCAGTGATCAGTAATGGGAGAGAGGGAGGGGGCAGTGATCAGTAACAGGGAGCGAGAGGGGCCAGTGATCAGTAACAGAGAGAGAGAGGGGCCAGTGATCAGTAACAGGGAGAGAGAGGTGCCAGTGATCAGTAACTGGGAGAGAGAGGGGCCAGTGATCAGTAACGGGGAGAGAGAGGGGCCAGTGATCAGTTGTGACGAGAGAGAGGGGCCAGTGATCAGTAATGGGGAGAGAGAGGGGCCAGTGATCAGTAATGGGGAGAGAGAGGGGCCAGTGATCAGTATCAGGGAGAGAGAGGGGCCAGTGATCAGTAGTGGGAAGAGAGAGGGGCCAGTGATCAGTTGCAGGGAGAGAGAGGGGCCAGTGATCAGTAATGGGGAGAGAGAGGGGCCAGTGATCACTATCAGGGAGAGAGAGGGGCCAGTGATCAGTAGTGGGAAGAGAGAGGGGCCAGTGATCAGTTGCAGGGAGAGAGAGGGGCCAGTGATCAGTAACAGGGAGAGAGAGGGGCCAGTGATCAGTAACAGGAAGAGAGAGGGGCCAGTGATCAGTAACAGGGAGAGAGGGGCCAGTGATCAGTGACAGCGAGAGAGAGAGGATCCCGTGTCAAGTAACTGGGAGAGAGTGGGGCCAGTGATCAGTAATCGGGAGAGAGAGGGCCCAGTGATCATTAATGGTGAGAGAGAGGGGCCAGTGATCAGTAACTGGGAGCGAGAGGGGCCAGTGATCAGTAACAGGGAGAGAGAGGGACCAGTGATCAGTAACAGGGAGAGAGAGGGGCCAGTGATCAGTAACAGGGATAGAGGGGCCAGTGATCAGTAACAGGGAGAGAGAGGGGCCAGTGATCAGTAACAGGGATAGAGGGGCCAGTGATCAGTAACACGGAGAAAGAGAGAGAGGAGCCAGTGATAAGTCACTGGGAGAGAGAGGGGCCAGTGATCAGTAACAGAGAGAGATGGGCCAGTGATCAGTAACAGGGACAAAGAGGGGCCAGTGATCAGGAACAGGGAGAGAGAGGGGCCAATGATCAATAATAGGGAGAGACAGGGGCCAGTGATGAGTAACAGAAAGAGAGAGAGAGAGAGAGAGGGGCCAGTGATCAGTAACAGGGTGAGAGAGGGGCCAGTGATCAGTAACTGGGAGAGAGTGGGGCCAGTGATCAGTAACAGGGAGAGAGAGGGGCCAGTGACCAGTAACAGGTAGAGAGAGGGGCCAGTAATCAGGAACGGGGAGAGAAAGTGATCAGTAATGGGGAGAGCGAGGGGCCAGTGATCTGCAACGGGGAGAGAGAGGGGCCAGTGATCAGTCACAGGGAGAGAGAGGGGCCAGTGATCAGTCACAGGGAGAGAGAGGGGCCAGTGATCAGTCACAGGGAGAGAGAGGGGCCAGTGATCAGTAACAGGGAGAGAGAGGGGCCAGTGATCAGTAATGGGGAGAGAGGGGCCCGTGATCAGTATCAGGGAGTGAGAGGGGCCATTGATCGTAACAGGGAGAGAGAGAGGCCAGTGATCAGTAACGGGGAGAGAGAGGGTCCAGTGATCAGTAACAGGGCGAGAGAGGGGCCAGTGATCAGTAACAGGGAGCGAGAGGGGCCAGTGATCAGTAACAGGGAGAGATAGGGGCCAGTGATCAGTAACAGTGTGAGAGAGGGGCCAGTGATTAGTAACAGGGAGAGAGAGAGGCCAGTGATTAGTAGTGGGGAGAGAGAGGGGCCAGTGATCAGTCATGGGGAGAGAGAGGGGCCAGTGATCAGTAATGGGGAGAGAGAGGGGCCAGTGATCTGTATCGGGGAGAGAGAGGGGCCAGTGATCAGAAACAGGGATAGAGTGGCCAGTGATCAGTAACGGGGAGAGAGAGATGGGCCAGTGATCAGTAACGGGGAGAGCGAGGGGCCAGTGATCAGAAACAGGGAGAGAGATGGGCCAGTGATCAGTAACGGGGAGAGCGAGGGGCCAGTGATCAATAATAGGGAGAGAAAGGGGCCAGTGATCAGTAACAGGGAGAGAGAGGGGCCAGTAATCAGTAACAGGTAGAGAGAGGGGCCAGTGATCAGTAACGTGGAGAGAGAGAGAGGCCAGTGATCAGAAACAGGGAGAGAGATGGGCCAGTGATCAGAAACAGGGAGAGCGAGATGGGCCAGTAATCAGTAACAGGGAGAGAGAGAGAGGGGCCAGTGATCAGTAACAGAGAGAGAGAGAGAGAGGGGCCAGTGATCAATAACAGGGAGAGAGATGGGCCAGTGATCAATAACAGGGAGAGAGATGGGCCAGTGATCAGTAACGGGGAGAGAGAGAGAGAGGGGCCAGTGATGAGTAACTGGGAGAGAGAGGGGCCAGTGATCAGTAACAGGGAGAGAAAGGGATCAGTGATTAGTAACGGGGAGAGAGAGAGAGGGGCCAGTGATCAGTAACAGGGAGAAAGATGGATCAGTGATGAGTAACAGGGAGAAAGATGGATCAGTGATGAGTAACACGGAGAAAGAGGGGCCAGTGATCAGGAACAGGGAGAGAGAGATGGCCCAGTGATCAGTAACGGGGAGAGAGAGAGAGGGGCCAGTGACCAGTAACGGAGAGAGAGAGAGGGGCCAGTGATCAGTAACAGGGAGAAAGAGGGGCCAGTGATCAGTAATTGGGAGAGAGGGGCCAGTGATCAGTAATGGTGAGAGAGAGTGGCCAGTGACCAGTAACAGGGAGCGAGAGGGGCCAGTGATCAGTAACAGGGAGAGAGAGGGGCCAGTGATCAGTAACGGAGAGAGAGGAGCCAGTGATCAGTAACAGGGAGAGGGAGGGGCCAGTGATTAGTAATGGTGAGAGAGACTGGCCTGTGCCAAGTAACAGGGAGAGAGAGGGGCCAGTGATCAGTAACAGGGAGAGAGAGGGGCCAGTAATCAGTAACAGGTAGAGAGAGGGGCCAGTGATCAGTAACGTGGAGAGAGAGAGGCCAGTGATCAGTGATCAGTAACAGCGAGAGAGAGGAGCCAGTGATTAGTGACGGGGAGAGAGAGGGGCCAGTGATCAGTAACGGGGAGAGAGAGGGGCCAGTGATCAGTAACGGGGAGAGAGATGGGCCAGTGATCTGTAACAGGGAGAGAGAGAGGCCAGTGATCAGTATGGGGAGAGAGAGGGGCCAGTGATCAGTAACAGGGAGAGAAAGGGGCCAGTGATCAGTAACGGGGAGAGAGAGGGGCCAGTGATCAGAAATGGGGAGAGAGAAGGGCCAGTGATCAGTAACGGGGAGAGAGAGGGGCCAGTGATCAATAATAGGGAGAGAAAGGGGCCAGTGATCAGTAACAGGGAGAGAGAGGGGCCAGTAATCAGTAACAGGTAGAGAGAGGGGCCAGTGATCAGTAACGTGGAGAGAGAGAGGCCAGTGATCAGTGATCAGTAACAGCGAGAGAGAGGAGCCAGTGATTAGTGACGGGGAGAGAGAGGGGCCAGTGATCAGTAACGGGGAGAGAGAGGGGCCAGTGATCAGTAACGGGGAGAGAGATGGGCCAGTGATCTGTAACAGGGAGAGAGAGAGGCCAGTGATCAGTATGGGGAGAGAGAGGGGCCAGTGATCAGTAACAGGGAGAGAAAGGGGCCAGTGATCAGTAACGGGGAGAGAGAGGGGCCAGTGATCAGAAATGGGGAGAGAGAAGGGCCAGTGATCAGTAACGGGGAGAGAGAGGGGCCAGTGATCAATAATAGGGAGAGAAAGGGGCCAGTGATCAGTAACAGGGAGAGAGAGGGGGGCCAATCATCAGTAACGGAGAGAGACGGGCCAGTGATCAGTAACAGGGAGAGAGAGGGGCCAGTGATATGTAACAGGGAGAGAGAGGGGACAGTGATCAGTAACAGGGAGAGAGAGGGGACAGTGAACAGTGACGGGGAGAGATAGGGGCCAGTGATCAGTAACAGGGAGAGAGAGAGGGGCCAGTGATGATTAACAGGGAGAGACAGGGGCCAGTGATCAGTAACAGTGAGAGAGAGGGGCCAGTGATCAGTAACAGGGACAGCGAGAGAGATGGGCCAGTGATCAGTAACAGGGAGAGAGATGGGCCCGTGATCAGTAACGGGGAGAGAGAGAGAGGGGCCAGTGATCAATAACAGAGGGAGAGAGAGAGGCCAGTGATCAGTAACAGGGAGAGAGAGGGGCCAGTGATCAGTAACGGAGAGAGACGACCAGTGATCAGTAACAGGGAGAGAGAGGTGCCATTGATCAGTAACAGGGAGAGAGAGGGGCCAGTGATCAGTAACAGGGAGAGCGAGAGAGATGGGCCAGTGATCAGTAACAGGGAGAGCGAGAGAGATGGGCCAGTGATCAGTAACGGGGAGAGAGAGAGAGATGGGCCAGTGATCAGTGACAGGGAGAGAGATGGGCCCGTGATCAGTAACGGGGAGAGAGAGAGAGGGGCCAGTGATCAGTAACAGGGGGAGAGAGAGAGGCCAGTGATCAGTAACAGGGAGAGAGAGGGGCCAGTGATCAGTAACAGGGAGAGAGAGGGGCCAGTGATCAGTAACAGGGAGAGCGAGGGGCCAGTGATCAGTAACAGGGAGAGAGAGGGGCCAGTGATCAGTAACGGGGAGAGTGAGGGGACAGTGAACAGTGACGGGGAGAGAGAGAGGGGCCAGTGATGAGTAACAGGGAGAGAGAGGGGCCAGTGATCAGTAACAGGGAGAGCGAGAGAGATGGGCCAGTGATCAGTAACAGGGAGAGAGATGGGCCCGTGATCAGTAACGGGGAGAGAGAGAGAGGGGCCAGTGATCAGTAACAGGGGGAGAGAGAGAGGCCAGTGATCAGTAACAGGGAGAGAGAGGGGCCAGTGATCAGTAACGGGGAGAGTGAGGGGCCAGTGATCAGTAACAGGGAGAGCGAGGGGCCAGTGATTAGTAACGGGGAGAGAGAGGGGCCATTGATCAGTAACAGGGAGAGAGAGGGGCCAGTGATCAGTAACAGCGAGAGAGAGGAGCCAGTGATTAGTAACGGGGAGAGAGAGGGGCCAGTGATCAGTAACAGGGTGAGAGAGGGGCCAGTGATCAGTAACAGCGAGAGAGAGGAGCCAGTGATTAGTAACGGGGAGAGAGAGGGGCCAGTGATCAGTAATAGGGAGAGAAAGGGGCCAGTGATCAATAACAGCGAGAGAGAGGGGCCAGTGATCAGTAACGGGGAGAGAGAGGGGCCAGTGATCAGTAATGGGAGAGAGGGAGGGGGCAGTGATCAGTGATGGGAGAGAGGGAGGGGTAAGTGATCAGTAACGGGGAGAGAGAGGAGCCAGTGATCAGTAACAGGGAGAGAGGGGCCAGTGATCAGTAACAGGGAGAGAGGGAAGGGCCAGTGATCAGTAACAGGGAGAGAGAGGGGCTAGTGATCAGTAACAGGGAGAGAGAGGGGCCAGTGATCAGTAATGGGAGAGAGGGAGGGGCCAGTGCTCAGTAATGGGAGAGAGGGAGGGGGCAGTGATCAGTAACAGGGAGAGATCTGGGCCAGTGAACAATAATAGGGAGAGAGAGGGGCCAGTGATTCGTAACAGGGAGAGAGAGGGGCCAGTGATCAGTAACAGGGAGAGAGAGGGGCCAGTGATCAGTAACAGGGAGAGAGAGGGGCCAGTGATTAGTAACAGGGAGAGAGAGGGGCCAGTGATCACTAACAGGGAGAGAGAGAGGCCAGTGATCAGTAACAGGGAGAGAGAGGGGAAAGTGATCAGTAACTGGGATTGAGAGGGGCCAGTGATCAGTAACTGGGATTGAGAGGGGCCAGTGATCAGTCACTGGGATTGAGAGGGGCCGGTGATGAGGCAGAGTGGTGTAGGATCGATGGGTCCAATGGCCCACTCCTGCTCCTTATATTTTGAGGGAGCGGCGACTGATCCGGTGTTGGGAGCGAGCATAGCAGCTTTTTCTTTGTTTCTCCTTCGGTTTGCTTAGCAAATATTTTGCTGGTGCTGTAGTAATGCAGTGAACGGTTTGAAAAGGAATTTGGTGTAAAGGGAGCTATGTGCTGTTTATTCCTGCTGTCTCACTGTCCTTTTATTTACTTAAAAAAGCTGGATTATCTAATAATTTACATTCAGCAATTTAGCTAACAGCATTGGAGAATTTAGTGCTGAAAGCCAACTCTCAGATCCTTTTTAATCAGGAGAGGTTGACTGTTTTAAGACCCCATTGCGTCCAACATACCTGTACCTCTCTCTCTGACCAAAAGTGGATCATTGGGCTCCAGTCACGTGATGCCCCGACAGCTGCTCATTTCTCCATCTTTCTGTCAGTCTGACTGTGTGTCACCCCGCCCAGCAGCAGACCAATGTGTGCTCATCTTTCCTCCCTCCCAGCTGCTGACTGTGTGTGTGTGTGTGTGTGTGTCTCCTCTCTCCCTCTCTCTCTCCCTAGCTGCTGTGTGTCTCTCTCTTCTCCCTCCCCAGCTAATCTGCGTATGTCTCTTTCTCCCTCTTCCCTCCGCAGCTGATTTTTGTGTGTGTCTCTCTCTCTCTTTCCCTCCCCAGTTGCACTGAGTGTGTTTCCCTCTCTCCTCCCTCCCCAGCTTTGATTTATGTGTGTGTGTGTGTGTGTGTGTCTCCTCTCCCCAGCTGATCTGTATGTCTGTGTCTCTCTCTCTACCTTTTCACTCCCCAGCTGATCTGTGTGTGTGTGTGTTTCTCTCTCTCTCTCTCTCTATCTTTCCCTCCCTCCTCCCTCCCAACTGCTGCAGTGCAGCTGTAAACAGCTAATCGTAACCAGAACACTATCACAGGACTGACTACATGTATAGTGTGACCAGCTATCGCATATCGCCTCATGTCAAGGTCACATGGATAATCAGTGGCTTGATTGGGTTGTCATTTCTTGATCAAACTGCGGGAGTCTCGCTCTGTCCCTGCGACCAGTTTGATGCTGTCATTGGCTTATTTGGTGCATTGGCACCAATTCGGGACTTGCCTAGTATGCTTAATTCATCCTCTCAGATTGCACCTCGCTGTCACAGACCTGTAGTAACTCGCCCCCTCCCGCACACAAACCGGAATCGATAATCTAATTATCAAGAGGATTTCGCCTTTCACTTGCCCAGCAATGTTCCATCTTATTTTTTCTTTCGCGCGAGGTCCCTTTAAGTGGCTGCGCGGTCCATTCAAATCTTCGCGCGTGCGCGGTTTCTCCTGTATAAGAGCCGGTGAGCAGCCTGCGCGGGACCTCCAGTGCGCTGAGTGGCCACGCAGTTTAGTGGGAAAGTTGGTGCCCAGCGTGTGTACTGAGATCCTCGTGACAACTATCACTGAATGAATAGTTGGCACCAGTGGGTGTGATGACTTGGGTTGCTGGGCGAAACTCAATCCGTTTCAATCTGTTTAGCTGAAGTCTCAAATCATCAGAATGTGGAGCTACTCACCATTCCGCAACAGTTCCCGCCTCAGCTCGTATCTCATTCATTCATTTTTGGGATGCGGGTGTCGCTGGCATTTGGTGCCCATCCCAAGTTGCCTTGACAGAAAGACAAGAAAATGCAGGAAATGCTCAGCAGGCCAGGCAGCTTCTGCGGAGAGAGGAGCGGAGGCGCCGTGAATTGCGGCCTCCCCGGGTGCGTACGATGCGCGCGCCCGAAGAGACCCCGCCCGTTCCGGGTTTAGGCACACGAAGCCCACGCGCCAAAACCCGGCACTTGCGATCTGTCAAGATGTCTCCCGCATCCCCGGGGAGAAGGGCCTTTGCGGGCGGAGATTTTGGCTATTTGCCCAACTCCTGCCCAGCGAATGTCCGTCAAACTCTTGCGCCTGGTAAAAGCAAGTGTGAGGCCTGCTTTTCCCAGTGTAAGAGTTTTAAAAGATAGAAAAATTAAATTTTATCGCCAAGTTTTATATTAAAAACCCTGTCCATTAAGATAAGTTTATTTTTAACCCTATTAAAACATTTAAACCCAAAAAATTTTGCTGAAATATTTAATTCAATTTCAATTAATTTTAAATCTGAGAAGTTTGTTTAATTAATGTTTTGTGTTTTGGGGAGTATTCTCATTGCTAGTAATGGGAGCTCGTACAAACGGAACTCGCTATTACTATCAATGAGAATACTCCATGTTCATTGGTGGTCCAGCCCACGTGACCCCGGGGGCACGCGTCCGACCCCGGGGGCGCATGTACGATGCTGGGACGCCCGCACGATCCCGGGATACCCAGGCCTCTGCGCTAGGCTGCACATCTAGGCTTCTGAGCGGAAGTGTGCGTTCCTCCGGGACTCCTGGCTACTTTGGTTAAAAAAAATTCCGGTAGGAGGGATCCGCCTGCGGAAAACCTCCGACCGCACTTTCTGGCCCAGAATTGACGTTTCAGGACGCCGACGTTTCATTGCCGTTGCTTCCACACCTATATCTTTGACCGGGAGTCTTTCCACCCTCCTACCCTCTCTCCCGTCCTTGGAATTCTCCTTCCGCCCGGACCCCTCCCTCTGGCCTTTTGCCCTCTCTAGATCTTTTCATTGGGAACTACTGGCGTGTCTCAATTTCTCTGCTCTCCCCTCTCGCTCTAAACTCCCTCTGAACACTTCCTCGCGGAACCCACCCTAACCTCCTCATTAAACGTGCTGACCAGGGTGACGCTCTCGTTGTTTAACGAACTGACCTCTACCTTGCGAAGGCTGAACGCCAACTCTCTGACCCCCTCCTCCTATCTCTCCCCTTCCCCTTGACCATGACCCCACGACCAAACAGCAAGCCATTGTTTCCAAGACTGTCGCCGACCTCATCTCCACTGGACATCTTCCCTCCCAGTTGCCCCGTGTTCCGATCCGACTGATTGGCTCACCAGCCACTTCAGAGGGCAGTTAAGGGTCCACCACGTGGAAGTGGGACTGGAGTCACATATAGGCCCAAGCCGGGTAAGGACGACAAGTTACCTTCCCTAAAGAAAATTGGTGAACCGGTTGGGATTTTATGACAATCAGACAGCTTTATGGTCACTTTTACCGAGACCAAATTTTTATTTCCAGATTTTTGGGGAAAAAAACTGAATTCTCAAACTGCCCTGGCAGGATTTGAAGTCACGTTTCCTGGTTTATGAGTCCAGGCCTCATGATTACGAGTCCAGCAATGTAACCACTGCACAACAGAACCCGCATTGTTGTAGAAATGACATGGTGTCATGTGGACAGGAAACTGGCACTGTGCCCTTTGCATTGTCGCACAAGTCGAAAACTGAGGCACGTTAAGTCAAGGTTCTGTGACAAGACTCGCAGCCAATGGGCAATGTTCCTGTTAATAAGAACAATAAGAAATAGGAGCAGGAGTCGGCCATACGGCCCCTCGAGCCTGCTCCACCATTCAATAAGATCATGGCTGATCTGATCATGGACTCAGCTTCACTTCCCCGCCTGCTCCCCATAACCCCTTATCCCCTTATCGATTAAGAAACTGTCTATTTCTGTCTTAAATTTATTCAATGTCCCAGCCTCCACAGCTCTCTGAGGCATTGAATTCCACAGATTCACAACCCTCTGAGAGAAGAAATTTCTCCTCATCTCTGTTATAAATGGGCGGCCCCTTATTCTAAGATCGTGCCCTCTAGTTCTAGTCTCCCCGATCAGTGGAAACATCCTCTCTGCATCCACCTTGTCAAGCCCCTCATAATCTTATACATTTCGATAAGATCACCTCTCATTCTTCTGAATTCCAATGGGTAAAGGCCCAACCTACTCAACCTTTCCTCATAAGTCAACCCCCTCATCCCCGGAGTCAACCGAGTGAACCTTCTCTGAACTGCCTCCAAAGCAAGTCTATCCTTTCATAAATATGGAAACCAAAACTGCACGCAGTATTCCAGGTATGGCCTCACCAATACCTTATATAGCTGTGGTAAGACTTCCCTGCTTTTATACTCCCTCCCCTTTGCAATAAAGGCCAAGATACCATTGGCCTTCCTGATCACTTGCTGTACCTGCATACTATCCTTTTGTGTTTCATACACAAGTAACTCCAGGTCCCGCTATACTGCGGCACTTTGCAATCTTTCTCCATTTAAATAATAACTTGCTCTTGGATTTTTTTTCTGCCAAAGTGCATGACCTCACACTTTCCAACATTATACTCCATCTGCCAAATTTTTGCCCACTCACTTAGCCTGTCTATGTCCTTTTGCAGATTTTTCGTGTCCTCCTCACACATTGCTTTTCCTCCCATCTCTGTATCATCAACAAACTTGGCTACAATACACTCAGTCCCTTCTTCCAAGTCGTTAATATAGATTGTAAATAGTTGGGGTCTCAGCACTGATCTCTGCAGAACCCCACTAGTTACTGGTTGCCAACCCGAGAATAAACCATTTATCCCGACTCTCTGTTCTCTGTTAGTTAGCCAATTCTCTATCCATGCTAATATATTACCCTCAACCCTGTGAACTTTTATCTTGTGCAGTAACCTTTTATGTGGCACTTTCTGGAAGTCCAAATACACCACATCCACTGGTTCTCCTTTATCCACCCTGTTCGTTACATCCTCAAAGAACTCCAGCAAATTTGTCATAAATCCATGCTTACTCTGTCTGACTGAATTTTGCTTATCCAAATGTCCTGCTACTGCTTCTTTAATAAAGGACTCCAACATTTTCCCAACCACAGATGTTAGGCTAACTGGTCTATAGTTTCCTGCTTTTTGTCTGCCTCCTTTTTTAAATAGGGGTTTGCAGTTTTCCAATCTGCTGGGACCTTAGCTGTGCAGCAGTCTGGAAAAGAAAGACTTGCATTTATATAGCGCCTTTCACGACCACTGGACGTCTCAAAGCGCTTTACATAGAAACATAGAAAATAGGTGCAGGAGTAGGCCATTCGGCCCTTCTAGCCTGCACCACCATTCAATAAGATCATGCCTGGTCATTACCTCAGTACCCCTTTCCTGCTTTCTCTCCATACCCCTTGATCCCCTTAGCCGTAAGGGCCATATCTAACTCCCTCTTGAATATATCTAATGAACTGGCATTAACAACTCTCTGCGGCAGGGAATTCCACAGGTTAACAACTCTGAGTGAAGAAGTTTCTCCTCATCTCAGTCCTAAATGACCTACCCCTTATCCTAAGACTATGTCCTCTGGTTCTGGACTTCTCCAACATCGGGAACATTCTTCCCGCATCTAACCTCTCCAGTCCCGTCAGAATCTTATACGTTTCTATGAGATCCCCTCTCATCCTTCTAAACTCCAGTGAATAAAGGCCCAGTTGATCCAGTCTCTCCTCATATGACAGTCCAGCCATCCCTGGAATTAGTCTGGTGAACCTTCGCTGCACTCCCTCAATAGCAAGAACGTCCTTCCTCAGATTAGGAGACCAAAACTGAACACAATATTCCAGGTGAGGCCTCACTATAAGGTCCTGTACAACTGCAGTAAGACCTCCCTGCTCCTATCTTCAAATCCCTCAGCTATGAAGGCCAACATACAATTTGCCTTCTTCACCGCCTGTTGTACCTGCATGTCAGCCTTCAATGACTGATGTACCATGACACCCAGGTCTCGTTGCACCTCCCCTTTTCCTAATCTGCTGCCATTCAGATAATATTCTGCCTTCGTGTTTTTGCCCCCAAAATGGATAACCTCACATTTATCCACATTATACTGCATCTGCCATGCATTTGCCCACTCACCTCACCTGTCCAAGTCACCCTGCAGCCTCTTAGCGTTCCCCTCACAGCTCACACTGCCACTCAGTTTAGTGTCATCTGCAAACTTGGAGATATTACACTCAATTCCTTCATCCAAATCGTTAATGTATATTGTAAAGAGTTGGGGTCTGTCGAAATCTCGACTCAATATAAGACTCTAACACAATCAGCTCCGGTAGATGTTCCTTTAATATGTTTTACTTGCAGCAAGGGAGAGTCCCGTCCAGTCAAAGGCTAAGCGGAGACTCTCACTGTGGTACAGATTCACAATATATTTATACAGTAGAACAAACAAGTTATGGTTCCATCCTGTGTATTGGTTCTGCCTTTGCAGTCAGCGAAAACAGATAAAGAGTTCTCCAATCAGTTAATAATTACCACATCCTTGTCTGAGACTTTTACATATTTTCAAATGTCTCCTTTGTCAGTGTTTTTGATGGGCTAGTCAGCAGTAACTCGATTAGGGTGTGATAATGTGCTATCACTGGTTTTGCATTGTTTTAGGATTGTCCAGTTTCCTGGCCATCTATTTGGGCTCATGATTTCCATAGTGGTTGATTGGGTAATTGGCTTCTTGCATATTTTGGATGAGTTCTGTAGTTGAGATAATGGCCGGTAATTTGATTACCTCTTAGGGGGTGAATTGGTGCTGCATCTTTACAACCATTATCCAGCCCTTCTAAGGTCTGGCATAGCGACAGACTATTGATAATACAGGGGAGCACAATGGGTGGTACTTCTCTCAGCAGGACAGTCTTTCTGTTGTCTGGTGGTTATTAATCAGCTATCAGCAGTTTCAGTCAAGGTTAGCGTGTTTATGCAAACAGACTGTTTGCTGCAGAAGCTTTTGGCAGGATCGGGACTCCACTTTGTTTTATTGCAAAAGGGTACATGAAACAGTGTATGCAACTTTAAAAGTACATTTCCACATTCCCCCTTTTGTCCTTCACAAGGACAACTTAATCCATTCTAATCTTGCATAGTCTTTCTATTTCCATTTCCACACAAAAACCTTCAGTAGTTGTTGCTACCATAGCCCTAGCAGTGGTCTCCGTTGGTAACACTGTTTTTCCCAACCTGGCACAGCAACACTTAACCAAGACAAACAAAAGATATAGGGCGAAGACTATCAGCAGGAATATGATCAAACCCTGTACAAAAGATCTCCCAAGGGATCCCAACCATCCCGATGCCCAATCCCACAAGGTGGTACCGTCCTGGCCAACAGTCTGTTTGTACTCTATTACCTTTTTCCTAATATATTCAGCTAGACTGCCAATCTCTCCTGACTTATCCGGGATATACGTACAGTATTCTTCACCAATTAATGCGCATGTCCCTCCTTCTTTGGTTAGGAGATAATCTAAGGCCATACGATTTTGGAGAGCCACTGTTTGAATGGCTACCATTTCGTCATACACCCCTTCGGAGGCTTGGGAAGTTGCGTTGGCTACTGATTCTACTAAATTAGCCAGTTCCCGTAATTGCCATTTGGTTGATGCTATTCCATAGGGTGGTATCATTACCTTGAATATTCCATTTAATCAAATCCCGTTTAGGCCTATGACTTCCATAGGCATCCCTTAGAGTCTTTGTTGTCTTAACAATGGGTATCACATATCCTAAGTAACAGGACCCTGTCCAATTGGCTGGGAACCATGGATAGGCTTTACAGTCACAAGTAAAGTACATGCAATTATAGGACGTCAGTTTCTGGTCCTTCCGTGCCATCCATACTCGAGTGGTCTCCCCGTCCCACCCTTCACCTGAGGTTTTATTATGGACCATCGTCCAGTTAACGGTTGCTATCTTTCTCCTGTTAGTGGGATTTGTTATGGCTTGCCATTTAGTCATTTGGGGACACTTGCTGCATCCCATTTCTGGTCCTTTAGTCTCATTACTCACTAGGCATATTATACCTTCAGGATTTCCTGTTCCGGGAGTAATACTTAGGAAAGGTGGTTGATGGCTATTATTATAATTTGGCTGGTACCATCCCTGGAAGGTTGTAAGTTTATACCCTGCTGACCTCCATTCTGTTAGATCCTTTGTTTCTGACACTTTGGTTAGGTTTGTCCTATTTTGCACTATTAACCATTCTGCCATTTCTGATTCATTAAAGGGGACGGATCTTTGGGGAATACCCCCTTCGGGGTGGACAGGTACATGGGAACATATCCAACAATTAGACAAGTTTCTTTTTTGAGCATACTTATGACTCAGCGCCATAAATACATTTTCCTGTAGTTCCCTTTGTTCACGTTTCTGTACCCCTGGTACTATTAATAATGCAAGGCACAACCCTGTTAAGCATAGCACTATCAGTCCCCATAGTCCGTACAGTTCCTTATTCATTAGCACTATCAGTCTCCATAGTCAGTACTAACGAATAAGGAACTGTACGGATTATGGGGACTGATAGTACTAACGAATAAGGAACTGTACGATCAGTCCCCATAGTCCGTACAGTTCCTTATTCGTTCTTCCTTTTTCTGTTCCTCTGGCTCCTTCTTCCCTTCCTCCTGGTCGGGTGCCCTTTTGCAATGGATCCATGTTGGTCTTTTACCTTGATTGCAGTATTAGTCGCCAGCAAGACCTGGTATGGTCCTTCAAATCTTGGTTATAGACTGCTTTTTCTTTTAAAGATTTTGATGTAAACGAATTCTCCGGGCTCCAGACACATTCCTTCCGCTGGCTCAACTTGAGCTTTTACCTGCGAATGAAAGCCGGAAATACATTTGGTTAGCGCAATATAATAATTCAACATATTTTCTTCCATTTTATGGATGTCCATTTGTTTTGCAGTAAACGGTGCTGTAAAAGGTAGTCATTGGGGACGTCCCATAACTATCTCATGCGGTGACAGGCCTGTTCTGTTGGTTGCAGATCGAATTACCATCAAGGCTAAGGGCAGCAGTTCTACCCATTTTAGTCCAGTGTCATTGCATAATTTTGCTCACTTATTTTTAAGCATTTCATTATATCTTTCAACAAGTCCAATTGATTGTGGATGATAACTGCAATGAAAACATTGATCAATCTGTAAAGCTTTACACATTTCTTTTATAACCGTTCCCGTGAAATGTGACCCATTATCACTAGAAAGCTTAGCAGGAATTCCGAAGCGCGGTACGATTTCTTTTGACAAAAATTTAGCAACAGTAGTGGCATCGGCCTTTTTACATGGAAAGGCTTCAATCCATCTAGAGAACACATCTACAATAACTAATACATGCTTAAATCCCATACACATAGGTAATTCAATAAAATCCATTTGTAAATGTACAAAAGGCCCCATTGGATTTGGGTGGGAGGCAGATTCTACTTTTTCCATCTTACCTGGATTCATTGTCTGACAGGTAACACAATTTTCACAGATTTGTTTTACAATTGCCGAAATACCTGGTGCATACCAAGTTGCCAAAATATAATCTGCCATCCCCCCTTTGCCCGCATGTGTGAATGTATGAACACATCGGGCAATCCATGGAAGTAAGGATTTGGGCACCACCACGCGGCCGTCGTGGTAAACCCATATTCCTTCTGGATTTTTATAGCATTGATCTTTTGTCCAGGTCAACACCTCCTCCATACTGGCCTGTGACTGAAAGGCCAGCACATCATTAATTGATCTGAGCAATTATTTTTCCTTAGTGGAAACAATGACACCTGCATCCCCTTTTGTAGTATTTGTATTTATTGTTGGATTACAAAATGTCAAATATGGTGATACTGTTTTTTTTTAAATCTGACTTCTCATTTATGCTTATAGTGATTCACAGATCACAGAATGCAAAGTACTTGTTTTATAATTGTGTGCCCAACTTCTGTTTTAGAAGCTGAACATCAAAAACTCCAATCTTTTGCTCTGTAACTTCAATTTTATGATAGTGTCTCATAAATTATATCTTTTTAAGCTTCAGCTTCTGACGCAGTAGTTGTGTAATTTTATTAAAAAGACTTCCAAACCCAAGATTTTCCAATACAACCAAAATGTTTATCGAGGAGAATCACCTGAAATATCTCAAAATCCCAATTCAAATATTGTACTGCCAATCTTTTATTTAAAACTCTTTTTACTGAGCTAGAAGCTTTCGTGTCAAGGTTTTACACAAAGCAAAATGGGGGTGTCCTTCCCCAGCCTCGAGAGACCCACACAGGCTTTTTTTTTTTAAAGGCATTACAACTTCCCTTCTCCGTTCTTTATCTCATTCCTAGACTAAATTTATTGTCTTTCAACCCAATGTAATCAATGATTACGTGTTTTCTTTTGACAAGTGAGCGTGTCAAAATCATCCGAATAAATCCACACCTGCGTTTCTAACTTAAAATGTAATTCAATTCTAGGTTCACACTATCTTAAAACTTCCCACATACAGGGACAACACTACAAAGGGTTTAAAAAAAAACTTTCACTCTGTCCGAAAAAGTGGGTGGAGCTAAAACAGCAGGCAGCTCCACCGTTTTCTCAAACAGGCTTTCAGACACACAAAAAATTCATTAATTTCCACCTCAAATATTCCGCAGTCAAAAATCACACAAGCACTTTCATTCAAAGACAGAGATTCACAAAAGTCTTTCTTCATTCAACAAAGTTTATTGTTTGGCCGGCTCTATTTTTGGATCCATACTTCACTTAAGATAGTCACTATCGGGTTTTCTTTTTCTTTTTCTTACATATTGATTTACTTCCTCTGTTAATTTTACATGGGCTCGAAGAATCGGAACCCAGGCCTTTTCTATTGCTTTCTTTTTACCTCTTCTACCTGGGTCTCTGTCTGTAAGACACTCCTAGACACGTTATTCTTTCTAAATTGAATGAACCACCGGATGGAAATGGCCTGTTTTCACCCTTTGTCCATTTTACCCTTTTTTTTTAAGTGGTCAATTGAAGACTGACCACAATTCTGGAGCATAAAATAGGCTGGTGTGCCCTTTGGTGGTGTTTTACTTGCTCTGGCATCCATTCTGGATGATTGAGATTTTTCACAGTTTCTGATCTCACAATCCTTTCGGTCAACCGAGTTCTCTACGCCCACTTCTCCTGGCCGTCACGTGGCCTGAAAAGGCTCTTAATTCGGGCTCAGTCTGGGTGTGTGAGATATGTTGACACGAACCAACCGTAGTTGATCAATCAGTTACTGTTTCTTTTCTCAATCAATCCTTGTTTTTCCGAATCACAATTTTCCCCAGTGATTCTTCCCATTTCCCTAATTGCAATGTCGCACAAAAGTATTGAACACAACAGTATAACAAGGACAACTAGGACAATGAACATTCACGCGGGTATACAAATCATAGCCTTAAACTCTATCTAAACAAATAGTCAATTATCAGTCTGCGTTGTACGCCACTACAGACCTAGTCCTTAACTTATCTTAATAAAATTCCCCTTATGGTCCAATCACACAAGGACCCTGTCCCTTCTAAGGCAGTCCTATCACACAAGGAACTTTCCTTTAGGGACTTCTATTATCCTATCAAACAAGGATAATCTTAATAAAATTCCCTTTATGGTCCTATCACACAAGGACCCTGATCCTATCACACAAGGATAATCGATCGATAGCTCTCTTCTTACCTTTTACTAATGAAAATCTCCCCGGGCTGTTTCAAGATCGGATATTTTCAGGATCAGATCCCTTCAGCCTACAAGCTGAGAACGAAATGATTACAAAAATAACTTTAGCTCTTAAATTTCGAGTCTCGTAGATCGCAGTACCTCCACTGTGGACAACAGATTACACATGCGATTCAACAGTAAAGAGACCCCTTGTGAGCAAAAGACTCATCTTATTCTGGCCAGTTAAGCCCTTCACTGAAGAGGCACTATGCCGGCACCTGTTCACTCAGAGTAGAGAGTAAGCGATCTCGCTGGAACCTCCAAGAAGTAACTGTCGAAATCTCGACTCTCAATATAAGACTCTAACACAATCAGCTCCGGTAGATGTTCCTTTAATAAGTTTTACTTGCAGCAAGGGAGAGTCCCACTCAGTCAAAGGCTAAGCGGAGACTCTCACTGTGGTACAGGTTCACAATATATTTATACAGTAGAACAAACAAGTTATGGTTCCATCCTGTGTATTGGTTCTGCCTTTGCAGTCAGCGAAAACAGATAAAGAGTTCTCCAATCAGTTAATGATTACCACATCCTTGTCTGAGTCTTTTACATATTTTCAAATGTCTCCTTTGTCAGTGTTTTTGGTGGGCTAGTCAGCAGTAACTCGATTAGGGTGTGATAATGTGCTATCACTGGTTTTGCATTGTTTTAGGATTGTCCAGTTTCTTGGCCATCTATTTGGGCCCATGATTTCCATAGTGGTTGATTGGGTAATTGGCTTCTTGCATATTTTGGATGAGTTCTGTAGTTGAGATAATGGCCGGTAATTTGATCATCTCTTAGGGGGTGAATTGGTGCTGCATCTTTACAACCTTTAACCAGCCCTTCATAGCGACAGACTATTGATAATACAGGGGAGCACAATGGGTGGTACTTATCTCAGCAGGACAGCCTTTCTGTTGTCTGGTGGTTATTAGTCAGCTATCAGCAGTTTCAGTCAAGGTTAGCGTGTTTATTCAAACAGACTGTTTGCTGCAGAAGCATCTGGCAGGTTCGGGACTCCATTTTGTTTTATTGCAAAAGGGTACATGAAACAGTGTATGCAACTTTAAAAGTACATTTCCACAGGTCCCAGCACTGAGCCCTGCGGCACTCCACTAGTCACTGCCTGCCATTCTGAAAAATACCCATTTATCCCGACTCTCTGCTTCCTGTCTGCCAACCAGTTCTCTATCCACGTCAGTACATTACCCCCAATGCGCTTTGACTTTGCACACCAATCTCTTGTGAGGGACCTTGTCAAAAGCCTTTTGAAAGTCCAAATACACCACATCCACAGCCAATGAAGTACTTTTGAAGTGTAGTCACTGTTGTAATGTGGGAAACGCGACAGCCAATTTGCGCACAGCAAGCTCCCACAAATAGCAATGTGATAATGACCAGATAATTTTTTAAAATGTTGATTGAGGCATAAATATTGGCCCCAGGACACCGGGGATAACTCCCCTGCTCTTCTTCAAAATAGTGCCGTGGGATCTTTTACATCCACCTGGGAGAGCAGACGGGGCCTCGGTGTAACGTCTCATCCGAAAAATGGTGCCCCTCCGACAGTGCGGCGCTCCCTCAGTACCACCCCTCCGACAGTGCCACGCTCCCTCAGTACTGCCCCTCCGACAGTGCGGCACTCCCTCAGTACTGCCCCTCCGACAGTGCGGCACTCCCTCAGTACTGCCCCTCCGACAGTGCGGCATTCCCTCAGTACTGCCCCTCCGACAGTGCGGCACTCCCTCAGTACTGCCCCTCCGACAGTGCGGCACTCCCTCAGTACTGCCCCTCCGACAGTGCGGCATTCCCTCAGTACTGCCCCTCCGACAGTGCGACCCTCCCTCAGTACTGCCCCTCCGACAGTGCGGCGTTCCCTCAGTACTGCACTGCGGTGTCAGCCTAGACTTTTGTACTCAAGTCTCTGGAGTGGGACTTGAACCCACATCCTTCTGACTCAGAGGTGAGAGTGCTGCCCACAGACCCACGGCTGACACTGTGGAGTTCCTGCGCAGGCTGCTTGCTGGCTTTTAAATGGGGGAAAAACATGCTCATGCGCGATAATTTAAAGGGGCCGTGCAACCCCCCCCCCCCCCCCAAAAAAAATCAGCGGGACCTTTGCTCCCAGGGGCCGTCCTTATATATTTTGCAGTTCAATGTTTTCGTTCTTCTGAGGGATTAGTTCAGTTCACCCGATCACCTCTTGCTGCCACACCCAGTGATCCTAATTATTCATCCAGTGAGTGTAGAGGCAGCGGTTTCAGTACAGTGTGATGTGTAAGTTTGAACCATGCCAGCTAATATCTGTGGGGGGGGGGAAATAAAACACCTAGCTTAGTGTAGTTAGATTATCCCAGCACTTATTGCCCATCCCTAATTGGCCGAGAGGAAGTGGTGGTGAGCCACTTTATACAACTCAGTGGCTCGCTGGGCCATTTCGGGGGCGCAGTTAAGAGTCAACCACATTAAAAAATAAGAACATAAGAAATAGGAGCAGGAGTAGTCCATACGGCCCCTCAAGCCTGCTCCGCCATTCAAAAAGATCATGGCTGATCTGATCATGGACTCAGCTCCACTTCCCTGCCCGCTCCCCATAACCCCTTATCATTTAAGAAACTGTCTATTTCTGTCTTAGGCAGCGAATTCCACAGATTTACAACCCTCTGAGAGAAGAAATTTCTCCTCATCTCAGTTTTAAATGGGTGGCCTCTTATTCTAAGATTATGCCCTCGAGTTCTAGTCTCCCCATCAGTGGAAACATCCTCTCTGCATCCACCTTGACAAGCCCCCTCATAATCTTATCCATTTCGATAAGATCATCTCTCATTTTTCTGAATTCCAATGAGTAGAGGCCCAACCTACTAAACCTTTCCTTATAAGTCAACCCCCTCATCCCCGGAATCAACCCAGTGAACCTTCTCTGAACTGCCTCCAAAGCAAGTATATCCTTTCGTAAATATGGAAACCAAAACTGCACGCAGTATTCCAGGTGTGGCCTCACCAATACCCTGCATAGCTGTAGCAAGACTTCCCTGCTTTTATACTCCATCTCCTTTGCAATAAAGGCCAACATTCCATTGGCCTCCCTGATCACTTGCTGTACCTGCATACAATCCTTTTGTGTTTCATGCACAAGTACCCCAGGTCCTGCCGTACTGCAGCACTTTGCAATCTTTCTCCATTTAAATAATAACTTGCTCTTTTATTTTTTTCTGCCAAAGTGCATGACCTCACACTTTCCAACATTATACTCCATCTGCCAAATTTTTGGCCGCTCACTTAGCCTGTCTATGTCCTTTTGCAGATTTTTTGTGTTCTCACACATTGCTTTTCCTCCCATCTTTATATCGTCAGCAAACTATGTTACACTAAACCCTAAATCCATGCTGACTCTGCCTGACCGAATTTTGCTTTTCCAAATGTCCTGCTACTACTTTTGTAATGGACTCCCAACATTTTCCCAACCACGGATGTTAGGCTAACTAGTCTATAGTTTCCTGCTTTTTGTCTGCCTCCTTTTTTAAATAGGGGCGTTACAGTTGCAGTTTTCCAATCTGCTGGGACCTCCCCAGAATCCAGGGAATTTTGGTAAATTACAACCAATGCATCCACAATCCCTGCCGCTACTTCTCTTAAGACCCTAGGATGCAAACCATCAAGTCCAGGGGATTTATCTGCCTTTAGCCCCATTATCTTACTGAGTACCACCTCCTTAGTGATTGTGATTGTGTTAAGTTCCTCCCCGCTATAGCCCCATGACTATCCACTGTTGGAATATTGTTGGTGTCCTTTGTGGGTCTGGAGTCACGTACAGGCCAGACCGGGTAAGGGCGGCAGATTTCCTTCCCTAAAGGGACATTAGTGAACTAGATGGGTTTTTCCGACAATCCGGTAGTTTCAGGGTCACCATTTCCGACACTAGCTTTTTATTCCAGATTTTAAAAATTAATTGAATTTAAATTCCCCAGCTGCCGAGGTGGGATTTGAACTCGTGTCTCTGGATCATTAGTGCGGGCCTCTGGATTACTGGCTCAGTAACATAACCAGTATGGTACCTCACCCTTACTCGCAGAAGGTTTCAGATTCACCATTCCCTCTTATTTTTTGGGGGGGTACGCGGTCCCTTTAAGGGCCTGCTCTGTCCTTTATAAATACCGTGCGCAGGCTGCTGTTTGAATTGAAAAGCCGGCTACGCAGGAGGTTGGGAGAGCTGCGCAGCTTAAATGGGAATATTACCGAGCACCCGTCACCGTTTACCTGTTGGAAAGCATGTTTCATCGAATCTGAAAGAGCAGTCCATTTATTCCCAACCCCGTGCCCCTTTAAAATGTTTTCCTTTAAAATATTTATCTGCTTCCCTTTTAAAACGCTATTGCGAATTCTGCCGTGTCAGGTAGGGCGTTCCAAGTCCTAACAGCCCCCTCGCTACATCAAAATATTTCTCCAAACCGCCGCCTTCATTCTTTTGAGGGCAGTCTTAAATGATCCAACTCACTGCCTGGTACAGGCCCTTTCCTGTCGCACTAATCATCCAATTGCACAACTGGCACACAATGAAAGAGATGCAGAATATAATTATAAATTATACAGGGCCCTGGTGAGACCACACCTGGAGTATTGGTCTCCTTACCTAAGGAAGGATATACTTGCCATCGAGGGAGTGCAACGAAGGTTCACCAGACTGATTCCTGGGATGGGGGGATTGTCCTATGAGAGATTGAGTAGACTAGGTCTATATTCTCTAGAGTTTAGAAGAATGAGAGGTGACCTCATTGAAACATATAACATTCTTACAGGGCTTGACAGGGTAGATGCAGGGAGGCTGTTTCCCCCGGGCTGGGAAGTCTTGAACCAGGGGTCACAGTCTCAGGATAAGGGGTCGGCCATTTAGGACTGAGATGAGGAGAAATTTCTTCACTCAAAGGGTGGTGAATCTTTGGAATTCTCTGCCCCAGAGGGCTGTGGAGGCTCAGTCATTGAGTATATTCAAGATAGTGATCGATAGATTTTTGGATATTAAGGGAATCAAGGGATATGGGGACAGTGCAGGAAAGTGGAGTTGAGGTGGAAGAGCAGCCATGATCTTATTGAATGGTGGAGCAGGCTCGAGGGGCCGAATGGCCTACTCTCATTTCTTATGTTCTTATTATAATGTTTGTTGGATGCTGTAGAAATATTTCTGATTTCCCGCCTGCCCCCTCTGCTGAGTGTGTTGCTGGCAATGTTCCCTCTAAGCCGTGTGGCCACGCAGTAATCTACACGATACCACATTGGCCATTCACCGGCTTTTCCATTGTAAATACCGCGCGTGCACAGAAACTTAAAGGGACGGTGTGCTAAAAGAAACAGACCACGCGGAACAGTATGCAGCTGACAGGGAACAATGGGTGGTGGGTGGGTAAGATTCGCTTGTCTGATTAAACCTCTGGAGCATTTTCATACTGTATTTTCTGTGAGTATTTTGAGCTCCTTCATACTGTGATTAAAAATGTACTTCCATGCAGTGTCTTATCACATCTGAGTGTGCAGTGAATGACTTTGAAGTGCAGAGATCCAGGCAAGTGCAAAATCGCACAGACGTGGTGGTATTTGAGAGATGGAAGGTAGCCAGACCTCCCTGCTCCTCTTCAAAGCGCGCACTGGGATCTTTGGCATCAACATGAATCACAGCAACAGGCAGACAGGGCCTCGGATTTGCTGAAGAATGCTCTCGCTTTTGGATGAGACGTTAAACCAAGGCCCCGTCTGCCCCCTCAGTCGGACGGAAAAGATCCTACATCATTATTTCGAAGAAGAGCAGGGGGAGTTATCCCCGGTGTCCTGGGGCCATTATTTATCCCTCAATCAACATCACAAAAGCAGATTATCTGGTCATTATCATATTGCTGTGTGTGGGAGCTTGCTGTGCGCAAGTTGGCTGCTGCGTTTCCCACATTACAACAGTGACTACACTCCATTGTCTGTAAACTGCTTTGAGATGTCCAGTGGTCGTGAAAGGCGCTACATAAATGCAAGTCTTTCTTTCTCTGATTGTTTCTCACAGTTCAGGTGGATGGAATACACAGTTTCACTCCCTCAGCTGGAGTGTCAGCTTAGACAATATGCTCAAATCCTAGAGCAGGTATAATCCCACAACCTTCTGACTCTGAGGTGCAGGATGACAGAATTGGACGATCGCAGAGATCTCGGGCGGAGGGGTGGGGGGCGGGGGGGGTGCGGTTACAGAGACATTGTTGGGGGGGGTGGGAGGGGGCCATGGAGGGATTTGAAAATGAGGATGAGAATTTTAAAATGGAGGCGTTGCTTAACCGGGAGTCAGTGTAGGTCAGCGAGCACAGGGGGTGATGGGTGAGTGGGACTCGGTGCGAGTTAGGACACGGGGCAGCGAGCACAGGGGGTGATGGGTGAGTGGGACTCGGTGCGAGTTAGGACACGGGGCAGCGAGCACAGGGGGTGATGGGTGAGTGGGACTCGGTGCGAGTTAGGACACGGGGCAGCGAGCACAGGGGGTGATGGGTGAGCGGGACTTGGTGCGCGTTAGGACACGGGGCAGCGAGCACAGGGGGTGATTGGTAAGCGGGACTCGGTGCGCGTTAGGACACGGGGCAGCGAGCACAGGGGGTGATTGGTGAGCGGGACTTGGTGCGAGTTAGGACATGGGGCAGCGAGCACAGGGGGTGATGGGTGAGCGGGACTCGGTGCGAGTTAGGACACGGGGCAGCCGACCTTTGGACGATCTAATGTTTACGGAGAGTGGGAGGCCGGCCAGGAGAGAATTGCAATAACCGAGTCTGGAGGTAACGAAGGCCTGGGTGGGGGTTTCTGAATCAGATGGGCTGATGCAGGGGCGGAAACAGAAGTAGGTGGACATCAAAATGTGTTGAGACCGTTTTACTTGCTGCTTTCTTGTGGGCCCACAGAGACAAGACAGAGATGGAATGTCCTGAAATAAGATTTGCACTTTGAAAAATAAATGATATTTTAGAATGGGTACAGAGGAGATTTATGAGGATGTTGCCAGGACTGGAGAATTTTAGCTATGAGGAAAGATTGGATAGGCTGGGGTGGTTTTCCTTGGAACAGAGGTGGCTGAGGGGAGACCTTATTGAGGTGTATAACATTATGAGGGGAGTGGATAGGAAGGACCTATTTCCCTTCGCAGGGGGGCCAATAACCAGGGGGCATAGATTTAAAGTAATTTGTAGAAGGATTAGAGGAGCTTTGAGGGGAAATTTCTTCACCCAGAGGGTGGTGGGGGTCTGGAACTCACTGCCTGAAAGGGTGGTAGAGGCAGAAACCCTCACCACATTTAAAAAATACTTGGATGTGCACCTGAAGTGCCGTAACCTGCAGGGCTACAGACCAAGAGCTGGAAAGTGGGATTAGGCCGGGTAGCTCTTTGTCGGCCGGCACAGACAGGATGGGCCGTAAATTTCTGTGATGTGGAGACCAGGTTAATGGAGCCTGTGCACAGAGCGTGTAGCTGCTGCAACAGGCTAGCCTCGGTGAGCATGGGCCCTGGAGTATTGCACCAGGCCCGAACACGCTGGGCTCAATTGGCGAATGGTAGACATTCCCTTTCATGCTTTGTTCAATGTGTTGCCGTGGCTTTAGGGGTTGTGTCCCGGGGGTACCCGTGCTGTCTGAGAGGCCGTGACCTCTGTGACCCCACCACTTGGCCTTTCACCCCAATCCGCGGTGTCCGTTCTGTCACAAAGCTGCTGTTGGGGTGCAGTAGGGTTGTGGTCACGTTCCTGCACTAATAATCCAGACGGTGCACGTTCAAATCACACCGTTTGGCAGGTTGAGTGTTTGAATTCAGCTTAAAAAGCCGGGTGTCGTATACATGTTGTGATACACAAGGTATCGCAATTGTGTGGGACAGGCTTGAGGGGCCAGAGGGTCTTTACCTGTCTGTCATTGTCCGTATGTAACATAAGAATTAGGAGCAGGAGTAGGCCCTACAACCCTTGAGCCTGCTCCGTTGTTCAGTGAGATCATGGCTGATGTATGGTGAGAAAGCAGGAATGGGGTACTGAAGTTGCATGTTCAGCCATGAACTCATTGAATGGCGGTGCAGGCTAGAAGGGCCAAATGGCCTACTCCTGCACCTATTTTCTATGTTTCTATGTTTCTAACTCCACTTTCCCATCCGATCCCTTGATTCCTCGAGACTCCAAAAATCTAGCGATCTCAGCCTTGAATATACTCAAAGACTGAGCCTCCAAAGGATTCCAAAGATTCACCACCCTCTGAGTGAAGACAATTCTCCTCGTCTCAGTCCTAAATGGCCGCCCCCTTATCCTGAGACTGTGACCCCTGGTTCTAGACACTCCAGCCTGGGGGAAACATCCTCTCAGCAGCTACCTTGTCAATCCCCCATAGAATCCTAAAAGGGAAAGTGACTATCAAGTTGTAGGTTTAAAAAAAATACAGTTGGTTCACTAATGTCCTCTGAGGGAAATCTGTCGGTCCTTATCTGGTTTGGGCCCATACGTGACTCCAGGCCTAAACCAATGTTGGTTGGCTCTTGACTGCCCTCTGAAGCGGCCTTGTGGGCTGCTCAGTTGTATCAAAAACCGGCAACTAGGCACAGCCTTGCCAGCGATGCCCACATCTCGCGAATGAATGAATTTAAAATTGCGTGGTTTTGATGCTGTAGGAGTGAATGGAACATGTACTAGATTCTACAGTCATTCAATTAAACCGACCCCATGCTGGGACGAGCTGTCTGCTCGAGGCTCGCTGCTTGGGGCATTAAAACGTTTCTCTCAACCCACCCACAAGTATTCTCCTTTCTTCTGCCCTCCTTTCCTGAAGATACAATTTGCATTTATATAGTGCCTTTAATGTCGTAAAACGTCCCAAGGTACTTCACAGGAGCGTTATCGAACAAAATTTGGCACCAGCCGCACGAGGAAATACGAGGGCAGGCAACCAAAAGCTTGGTGAAAGAGGTAGGTTTTAAAGAGCAGCTTAAAGGAGGAAAGAGAGGCGGAAAGGTATAGGGAGGGAATTCCAGAGCTTAGGGCCCAGGCAGCTGAAGGCACGGCCACCAATGATTCAGCGATTCAAATCTGGGATGCTCAGGAGGGCAGACATCTCGATGCGGGGGGGGTCGGGGGGCTGGAGGAGATTACAGAAAGAGTTTTCTATGGGCACTGTTAGCCCACCAGCGACTCTCCAGAGCAGCCATCCCTCACAACCCCAGATGAGGAGCTTCACTAGGCTATTTGACAATGGAAGCATCACAGCCGAGCCCCGTCCTCTCCCAGCCCAACGTCCACAATCAGCGGACTTCCCCGACGGCATCGCTGGATAGTCCCCGGGAGCGAGAGGCCGGGCTGAATTTTTGTTGTTTTCTCCGCAGTTCAGTGGTGCTGAGGGCACCCGTAATGCCCCCAACCTGTCCTCACTGCGATCGGGCCTATCCCTGTGCTGTAAGTTCCAAGTAAAATCCAGCGGTTTCTCATTCACCGTTCCCAGTGGGCCGGCTGCTGATTCAGTGGGAGGACAGGCTTGTGTGAGAAAGAAGAAAGACTTGCATTTATATAGCACCTTTCACAACCATCGGATGTCCCAAAACACTTTACATCCAATGAAGTACTTTTGGGAGTGTAGTCACTGTTGTAATGTAGGAAACGCGGCAGCCAATTTGCGCACAGCAAGCTCCCACAAACATCAATGTGATAATGACCCAGATAATCTGTTTCAGTGATGTTGATTGAGGGATAAATATTGGCCCCAGGACACCGGGGAGAACTCCCCCTTCTCCTCTTCGAAATAGTGCCGTGGGAACTTTTACATCCACCTGAGAGAACAGACGGGGCCTCAGTTTAACGTCTCCTCCGAAAGACGGCACCTCCGACAGTGCGGCGCTCCCTCTGTACTGCACTGGGAGTCCATGGAGTGGGACTCGAACCCACTCTGACTCCGAGGCGGAGGTGCGACCCAGTTGACACCTTCTAGATCCCGAGTCCAGAAGTGTGGAAGCTGGATGGTAGAAATGAGCTGGATGGTCGCACAAACAGAGGCTCGTTGGTGTTTTCTGTGGAGTGTTAAAAATTGCCGAATGCTTTCTTTGAGAACTCTGTCATCACTGAACCCCCTGCTGTGACGGTAACGTTGAAAATTACTAATGGGATGTTGCTGCTAAATTTTTCGAGTCAGAAGCAGCCATTCCCATCGTCTTCCCTTCTCCACGCACACACACTTGAAATGTTGGTTATTTACTGCCTTTTTGTTGTTTCAGATATAAATGAATTGAATTTACCTAAAACCTGTGAGATAGTTTTTCCAGACCCCGATGACCTCCTCAACTTCAAACTTATCATCTGTCCGGATGAAGTAAGTGATGAGCTGATGTTGTTAGTGGCCTGTTGGGGCGGGGGGTGGGGTGGGGGGGTTGGAGGGAAAGAGGGCTGTGTGTGTCTGGCATTGAAGAAGGAACGGGGAGAAACACCTTTACATAATCACCCATGGGCGGTCCCTCGAATCGAGGATGACTTGCTTCCACTCCAAAAAGGGATGAGTTCAATGAAGGGCCTAATATTCCGGATCTCAAACTACATCCTGAAGGGTGGAAGATGCCTGTGGGTGGATTTTTTTTAACGTGGGGTGGCCGTTGCACACCAGCCACCACACGGGGCTTGACAGAGCCAGGTCTTGGTCCAGTGGCAAGGGTTAACCAAGACGACTGGAGATCAGCTCTGCTGCACGGACCTAGTGCGCGCACACATCGCAGTGTGGGCTGGGCCCGTGCTGCCCCTGGGCCCCCGCCTCTCCTGGGCCCCCGCCTCTCCTGGGCCCCGAACTCTCGCCTCCCCTGGGCCCCGATCACGTTGCTCTGCAATCTCTCGCTGCTCCTGCTGTACCTGCCCACGCTCCAATCGCCGACCTGGATTATGGTGACGTCCAATCCAGTTGCCCTCCTGCACCAGCTCGCGCTGCTCCTTGGAGCGGTATGCCGTCACGCTGGTTCCAGGGCCAGTAATTATAGCATCACCGGCTCCTGTTCACACAGGGAGTTCCCACTGACACTGATTACACGGGCATTTGCAATGTCTAATGTTGACATAAAAAGCGTTATGTCATCATTGTAAGTTCTGCGTGCCTACATGCAGATTAAAAAAAATATATAGTATTGATGTTTAAAAATCTTGCACTAATGCTCCACTACTCGATTTGAGTCAGTCGGTGTAAATAAGTGGCCCCAGTATTGTACACCCCACGGGATAAAGCAGCACATCGTCTGTCTCACAATGAGCAAATCCACGGGAGCTCTGCTATATCAGGGAGGTTATGCTTGAACTGTATAAAACACTAGTTAGGCCACAGCTGGAGTACTGCGTGCAGTTCTGGTCACCACATTACAGGAAATATGTGCTTGCACTGGAGAGGGTACAGAGGAGGTTTACCAGGACTGGAGAATTTTAGCTATCGGGAATGATTGGATAGGCCAGGGTTGTTTTCCTTGGAACAGAAGAGGCCGAGGGGAGAACTCATTGAGGTGTATAAAATGATGAGGGGCCTGGATAGAGTGGATAGGAAGGACCTATTTCCCTTAGAGGGGTCAATAACTAGGGGGCATAGACTTAAAGTAATTGGTAGAAGGATTAGAGGAGATTTGAGGAGAACGGTGGGGGTCTGGAACTCACTGCCTGAAAGGGTGGTAGAGGCAGAAACCCTCACCACATTTAAAAAGTGCTTGGCTGTGCACTTGAAGTGCCGTAACCTACAGGGCTACGGACTGAGAGCTGGAAAGTGGGATTAGGCTGGATAGCTTTTTCGGCCGGCACAGACACAATGGGCCGAATGGCCTCCTTCCGTGCTGTAAATTTCTCTGATTCTACATTGGGAGATCAAGGTTCTCTGTTATTAAGCCAGTCTCTGTCACTGTGGAATCCTCTTCAGCTCAGGGGGGTCCAGGAGAGCCACCTCACACTGAGGTGCACACATACCAGTGCTGGTTAATAGAGGGGGCTGCATTGGCATCCAGTCCCTGTGCTGCACAGTACCGGTGACGTCACTCAGGAAGCATAGCGCGTTTGAAAGAAAGAAAAGACTTGCATTTATATAGCGTCTTTCAGAACCTCAGGACGTCTCAAAGCGCTTTACAGCCAATGAAGTACTTTTTGGAGTGTAGCCACTGTTGTAATGTGGGAAACGCGGCAGCCACTTTGCGCACAAGCATTTTGGTAACAAACCTGCCGCCCACTCCATTGCTCAGAGGCTGGCCACGGAGTGGGGAGCCATCACACATCCGAAGGCCCCCCAGCTCCCACTCCCAGCTGTTGGTAGGTCTCAACGGGTAGAGCAGCAAAGAGCTGCAAGAGGCCTCGGCCAGCGAGGGGGACGATCAGGCCAAAGCTCCAGCTGGTGGTGACCCCCCCTGCCCAGCGCACGCATGTTGAGTGAGATCAGGACCGGCTTGGGTGCGATGCCTTCCGCGGTTGAATAACCGCACGCCGCTCGCACGCGGAAGAATGCTTATTTGGGTGCGGCACCAGACGTTTCCCGATAAGAAGAGTCGCAGAGTTGGGCGAAGGTGAAGAATGTGTAGCCAGGCAGGGGAATGGTGTCACCGCCTGTGGAGCAGGTTTGTGTCTGTGCCAAGAGCTCAATCGATTCACAATGAGGTGGTGGGCGGATGAATCAAAGCTTCCCTTCTATTCCACTGGTTCCCAATTAACAGCAGCAGTTTGCCAAGAGAAGTTCCACCTGAAATAGGATTCCCGTTGAAATCCCGCAATCTTCATTTAACGACACGTCCTAAACAAGAATATGCTTCACACAACGAGACCTCCCCTAGTCATAGAATCATAGAATGGTTGCAGCACGGAAGGAGGCCATTCAGCCTGCCGAGGCTGTGCCAACTCTCAGTTAGGCCCTTTCCCCGTAACCCTGCAAATTTCTTTTTCAGGTACTTATCCAGCTTCCTTTTGAAAGCGGCGATTGAGTCTGCCTCCACCACCCTCGGGCCGTGCATTCAGATCCTAACCACTCGCTGCGTAAAAAAGTTTTCCCTCATGTCGTCTTTGGTTCTTCTGCCAATCACCTTAAATCTGTGTCCTCTGGTTCCCGACCCTTCCACCAATGGGAACAGTTTCTCTCTATCCACTCTGTCCAGACCCCTCATGATTTTGAACACCTCGATCAAATCTCCTCTCAACCTTCTCTGCTCCAAGGAGAACAACCCCAGCTTCTCCCGTCTCTCCACGTCACTGAAGTCCCTCATCCCTGGAACCGTTCTCGTAAATCTCCCTCTGCGCCCTCTCCAAGGCCTTCACATCCTTCCTAAAGTGTGGTGCCCAGAATTGGACACAACGCTCCAGTTGGGGCTGAACCCGTGTTTTATACAGGTCCGTCATAATTTACGCACGTTTATATGTCCTCCCATCATTCTTTCTACCAAAATGCATCACTTCACACTTTTTCTGCGTTAAATTTCATCTGCCACGTGCCCGCCCATTCCGCCAGCCTGTCTATATCTTCCTGAGGTCTTATCACGTTCCTCCTCACTGTTCACGATACTTCCAAGTTTTGTGTCATGAAAATGTTGAAATGGTGCCCTGTACACCCACGACCAAGTCATTAATATATATCAAGAAAAGCAGTGTTCCCAGTACCGACCCCTGGGGAACACCATTGTGTACCTTCCTCCAGTCCAAAAAACAACTGTTCATCGTTTGCAAATGGATCAGGAATTCTATCCCCTGTGACTAAGTGAGGTGAATGTGAAAGGGGCTTGGTCCATTGGGATTCTATATCCGGGGGGGGAGGGGGGGGGGACTGAATGGGGAAAGGTTTGGGAGTCGAGGACTGGGGGGACATAGCCTAAAAATTCCAGCCAGATCGTCGAATTTTATAGAATCCGAGAATTGTACAGCACAGATCTTTCAGGGGGAAGTTGGGAAACACAGTTACACACACAGGGTGATAGAAGTTTGGAACTCTCTTCCGCAAACAGCAGTTGATGCAAGATCAATGTTCATTTAAAATCGGAGATTGATAGATTTTTGTTAACAAATGGTATTAAAGGGATATGGGGCAAAGGCGCGGGTAAATGGAGTTAGTTCGCAGATCAACCACAATCTCATTGAATGGCAGAATAGGCTCAAAGGGCTAAATGGCCTCCTCCGATTCCTATGTTCCTGGAAAGAAAGACTTGCATTTATATAGCGCCTTTCACGGTCACCGGACGTCTCAAAGTGCTTTACAGCCAATGAAGTACTTTTGGAGTGTAGTTATTGTAATTTAGGAAACGCAGCAGCCAATTTGCGCACAGCAAGCTCCCAAAAACAGCATTGTAATAATGACCAGATAATCTGTTTTATTGTTATGTTGATTGAGGGATAATTATTGGCCTCAGGACACCGGGGATAACTCCCCTGCTCTTCTTCGAAATAGTGCCGCGGGGTTTTTATACGGTCCACTTGAGATCTTTTACGTCCATCTGAGAGGGCAGGCGGGGCCTCCCGTTTAATGTCTCATCCGAAAGACGGCACTTCCGACAGTGCAGCGCTCCCTCAGTACTGCACTGGAGTGTCAGCCTAGATTTTTTTTTTTTGTGCTCAAAGTCCCGGGAGTGTTCCTAGTGGAATTCTGTCCAAAGTGGGTGATCTGGCAGGGATTTGGCCTATTGGGATTGTGTACATTGGGAACGAACGATAAAGGCATTTTGTCCATGTGGATTCTATCTCGTGGGAAGCTGTTTGCATCACTGGAATTCGGCTCAAACGGGGCCGAGTCTATTGATGGTCACCGACGGTGTGAATGGGGATAGGGTTTTCTTTATTATGGCTCTGGTTGGGACTTGTCCATTTATCTGCCATTTTATTTTTTTTTAATGCAGCTGGTAATTATTTCTGGATTAAACCTTTTTGCTCTTTTTGCTTTCAGGGGTTCTATAAAGGAGGCAAATTTGTGTTTAGCTTTAAGGTAAGTGGGCTCCGACCGCGGTAATCACTGTCAGTTTGGAATTATTTCACTGCGTAGAGGAAGGAGCTTCCAAATTGGACTGCAAGTGACTGGTTTTGATTGAGTACGAATCTGTTGTATTAAAACTGTTGCAATGTCCGACAGCAAGGCTGGGCGCGTCTGTTGTGTCTCAGGTGTGGATTTCCTGCTCCTCTCGAGCCTGCTCTGGGAACTGTAACCCCTGTGCATTGAACTCCCTTAACGTCAAAGCGCAACACTGCTCTTGCCTGATATTTACAGTCTGATCCCGCAAAGCTCCTGATATTTAGAACCTGATTTCAGCATGTTACTGTTTGATCCAAACCAGCGATTTTAATGTAGTGCTCACCTCCCCGAAAATAAGAACATACAAAGCAGGAGCACGCCCTATGGCCCCTCGAGCCCGCTCCACCATTCAATGAGATCACGGCTGATCTTCGACCTCAACTCCACTTTCCTGCACTGTCCCCATATCCCTTGATTCCCTTAATATCCAAAAATCTATCGATCTCTGCCTTGAATATACTCAAAGACTGAGCCTCCACAGCCCTCTGGGGCAGAGAATTCCAAAGATTCACTACCCTCTGAGTGAAGAAATTCCTCCTCATCTCAGTCCTAAATGGCCGACCCCTTATCCTGAGTCTGTGACCCCTGGTTCTGGACTTCCCCAACATTGGGAACATTCTTACTGCATCTAACCTGTCCAATCCCGTCAGAATTTTATATGTTTCTATGAGATCCCCTCTCATTCTTCTAAATTCGAGTGAATACTGGCCTAGTCGATCCAGTCTGTCTTCATATGTCAGTCCTGCCATCCTGGGAATCAGTCTGGTGAACCTTCGCTGCACTCCCTCAATAGCAAGAATGTCCTTCCTCAGATTAGGAGACCAAAACTGGACACAATATTCAAGGTGTGGCCTCACCAAGGCCCTGTACAACTGCAGCAAGACCTCCCTGCTCCTATACTCAAATCCTCTCGCTATGAAGGCCAACATGCCATTTGCCTTCTTCACCGCCTGCTGTACCTGCATGCCAACTTTCAATGACTGATGCACCATGACACCCAGGTCTTGTTGCACCTCCCCTTTTCCTAATCTATCACCATTCAGATAATATTCTGCCTTCCTGTTTTTGCCACCAATGTGGATAACCTCACACTTATCCACATTATACTGCATCTGCCATGCATTTGCCCACTCACCTAACCTGTCCAAGTCACCCTGCAGCCTCTTAGCGTCCCCCTCACAGCTCACACTGCCACCCAGCTTAGTGTCATCTGCAAACTCGGAGATATTACATTCAATTCTTTTGTCCAAATCATGAATGTATATTGTAAATAGCTGGGATCCCAGCACTGAACCTTACGGTACCCCACTAGTCACCGCCTGCCACTCTGAAAAGGACCCGTTTATTCCTACACATTGCTTCCTATCTGTCAACCAGTTCTGAATCCACGTCAATACATTCACTTCTTCCCCCAATGCCCCCCATCCCAGGAATCAGTCTGGTGAACCTTCGTTGCACTCCCTCTATGGTAAGTATTTCCTTCCTTGGGTAAGGAGACCAAAACTGCACACACTATTCCAGGTGCGGTCTCACCAGGGCCCTATATAATTTATAATTATATTCTGCGTTTCTTTCATTGTGCGCCATTTGTGCAATTCGACAAAAGCCTGCATAAACTCGGCCTCCCCAACAAAAATAACTGCAGGCTGATCATCATCATAGGCAGTCCCTCAGAATCGAGGAAGGCTTGCTTCCACTCCAGAAGTGAGTTCTCAGGTGATTGAACAGTCCAATACGGGAATTACAGTCTCTGTCACAGGTGGGACAGACAGTGGTTGGGGGAAGGGGAGGGTGGGACTGGTTTGCCGCACGCTCCTTCCGCTGCCTGCGCTTGGTTTCTGCACGCTCTCGGCGACGAGACTCGAGGTGCTCAGCGCCCTCCCAGATGCATTTCCTCCACTTAGAGCGGTCTTTGGCCAGGGACTCCCAGGTGTCGGTGGGGATGTTGCACTTTCTCAGGGAGGCTTTGAGGGTGTCCCTGTAACGTTTCCTCTGCCCACCTGGGGCTCGCTTGCCGTGAAGGAGTTCCAAGTCGAGCGCTTGCTTTGGGAGTCTCGTGTCGGGCATACGGACAGAGTGCTGATTAGCAGGCTGATAGCCTCCTCCTGCCGCCCTCGAGCGAGTTAATGGTGTAACTCTGCTCCTCAGCCTCAGAGTAAAGTGTTCTCGCTGCTCCCTGATACGTTGGTTAACCTTTGATACGCTCTGCCTGCGTGTCTGTGTGTTTTGTAGGTTGGACAAGGGTATCCACACGATCCTCCAAAGGTGAAATGTGAAACCATGGTGTACCACCCGAACATCGATTTAGAAGGCAACGTTTGTCTAAACATCCTCAGGTAGGCCGAAATGCCGTCGGGAGGGGTAGTGTGGGCTGCTTGCACGTCTTGTGTTGCTTCTCGAGCTCAGCAGCTGTTGCTGGCTGTTTCGAGGTGTGTGTCGTAAAGGGACGGAGTATAAAAGTAGGCAAGTTCTGCGAGGAGATTTAAATGTTGAGAGATTATGAAATGATGCAGTACAGAGGGATCTGGGGGTCCTTGTGCATGAAACACAAAAAGTTAGTATGCAGGTACAGCAAGTGATCAGGAAGGCTAATGGAACGTTGGCCTTTATTGCAAGGGGGATGGAGTATAAAAGTAGGGAAGTCCTGCTACACCTGTGCAGGGTATTGGTGAGACCACACCTGGAGTACTGCGTACAGTTTTGGTCTCTCTTTAAGGAGGGATATACTTGCACTGGAGGTAGTTCAGAGAAGGTTCACTAGGTTGATTCCTGGGATGAAGAGGTTGACTTATGAGGAAAGGTTGAGCATGTTGGGCCTATACTGATTGGAGTTTAGAAGAATGAGAGGCGATCTTATTGAAAGATATAAGATTCTGAGGGGGCTTGACAGGGTAGATGCAGAGAGGATGTTTCCCCTCGTGGGGGAATCTAGAACTAGGGGACATAGTTTCAGAATTAAGATATCACCCATTTACGACGGAGCTGAGGAGGAATTTCTTCTCTCAGAGGGTCGTAAATCTGTGGAATTCTTTGCCCCAGAGAGCTGTGGAGGCTGGGTCATTGAATTGAATATATTTAAGGCGGAGATAGACCGATTTTTGAACAATAAGGGAGTCGAGGGTTATGGGGAGTGGGCAGGGAAGTGGAGTTGAGACCAGGATCATGATCGTATTGAATGGCGGAGCAGGCTCGAGGGGCCGAATGGCCGACTCCTGCTCCTATTTTAATGTTGTTATGTATCTGTACGTGCTACCCTCTGGCCAGATGTTGGTGGATGCTACAGTACGTAAACCGGCTCATTGACGCAACCTGTTGCGAAGCTGGGAGCTGGTTTCAGTTCAAGTGCTTGCATACGAGTGGCTTCACAAGTAGATCTCAGTCCGACCCTCGGGTGGGCTGAGTGACTGACAGGGTAGATGCAGGGTGGAAATTCCTCCGGGCTTGCACTTCAGCCCCATCTAGGGGCTGACAACAGAACAGCACGGCAACGCCTGTGACCACACATATTTTGAGTCAAAATCCAGTATGAAAGAAAAAGACGTGCATTTATACAACGTCTTTCACGGAACGTCTCAAAGCGCTTTACAGCCACTGAAGTACTTTTAAAGTGTAATCACTGTTGTAATGTGGGAAACGCAGCAGCCAAGTTGCGCACAGCAAGCTCCCACAAACAGCAATGTGATAATGACCAGATAATCTGTTTTTGTTATGTTGATTGAGGGATAAATATTGGCTCCAGGACACCGGGGATAACTCCCCTGCTCTTCTTCGAAATAGTGCCATGGGATCTTTTACGTCCGCCTGAGAGGGCAGACGGGGCCTCGGTTTAACGTTTCTTCCGATAGATGGCACCTTCAACAGTGCAGTACTGCCCCTCCGACAGTGCGGCGCTCCCTCAGTACTGCCCCTCCGACAGTGCGGCGCTCCCTCAGCACTGCCCCTCCGACAGTGCGGCGCTCCCTCAGCACTGCCCCTCCAACAGTGCGGCGCTCCCTCAGCACTGTCCCTCCGACAGTGCGGCGCTCCCTCAGTACTGCCCCTCCGACAGTGCGGCGCTCCCTCAGTACTGCCCCTCCGACAGTGCGGCGCTCCCTCAGTACTGTCCCTCCGACAGTGCGGCGCTCCCTCAGCACTGCCCCTCCGACAGTGCGGCGCTCCCTCAGCACTGCCCCTCCGACAGTGCGGCGCTCCCTCAGCACTGCCCCTCCGACAGTGCGGCGCTCCCTCAGCACTGCCCCTCCGACAGTGCAGCGCTCCCTCAGCACTGCCCCTCTGACAGTGCGGCGCTCCCTCAGCAATGCCCCTCCGACAGTGCGGCGCTCTCAGTACTGCACTGGGAGTGTCAGCCTGGATTTTTCATGCTCAAGTCCCTGGAGTGGGGACTTGAACCCACAACCTTCTGACTCAAGAGGCGAGAGTGCTGCCCACTGAGCCACGGCTGAAAGGGTGGGAGCGATTAAATGACTAAAAGGATGATGGTACGAGGTTAGTTGCTTTGCAATTTTCACTTTAACTGAGTTGCTGCTTATTCAGCAAGGTAAGGCTCGCTGTATACCTGCGCTTCCGTGGAGCAGGGAACGATTACGTGTTGCAGAACTGTATGGAGTTGTGTATTCAGCAGGCTAAGGATCGCTTGGTGCCTAATTGTGCAAACCGTATCTGACTTTTTCTTTAATTCGCCTTCTGTTTCCTTACACAGAGAGGACTGGAAACCTGTATTAACAATAAACTCTATAATTTATGGGCTGCAGTACCTGTTTTTGGTAAGTGGACAAACCACGACAAGTCTGATGTTAGAGTGGGAGTGGGGAAACCCGTTTTCAGCCACCGCATTTTCAGTCATACTTTTAAGAATGTTCAGCACCAGGAGCCCTCCAACTTGTTGCATTTGCTGGGCACTTGCCATGGAGCCTCCAGGGCCACCGAGCAATATTCCCATTGACTATGTGTCTGAAGCTGTGCATCGCAGCAGCTCTGGGTTGCCCCGACTTGGGATTTATCCACCAGTATGGGAATAGCGCTAAGCCCCTCTCCAAGCCTCCAGGCTTACGAGCATCAAATGAAACCAGCCATCAAGTAAGAAATATGAGTGCAAAGGGAATGGAGTTGGCTGCGTTTCACGGATCAGATGGCCGGGGCTCATAGGCCACAGATTGGACACCCCCGCTGTGCACGAGTGGTTGAGCCTTGGCTCAGCTGTTTCTGGCTGGGACTGCCAAAAGACTTGTTCTGTTACAGCTATTCGTTGCTCTTTCTCGGTGTCTAATCTGTGGTAAATTTGCTTTGTATATCACTCACTCCCTATATCCGTGCCATCATTCAGACCGCCTATTTCCACCCCCTGTAACATCGCCAGACTTCACCCCTTGCCTCAGCTCATCCGCTGTTGAAGCCCTCATCCATGCCTTTGTTACCTCCAGACTTGACCATTCCAACGCACTCCTGGCTGGCCTCCCACATTCTACCCTACGTAAACTTGAGGTCATCCAAAACTCGGCTGCCCTGTGTCCTAATTCGCACCAAGTCCCGCTCACCCATCGCCCCCTGTGCTCGCTGGCCCGTGTCCTAACTCGCACCAAGTCCCGCTCACCCATCACCCCCTGTGCTCGCTGGCCCGTGTCCTAACTCGCACCAAGTCCCGCTCACCCATCACCCCCTGTGCTCGCTGGCCCGTGTCCTAACTCGCACCAAGTCCCGCTCACCCATCACCCCCTGTGCTCGCTGCCCCGTGTCCTAACTCACACCGAGTCCCGCTCACCCATCACCCCCTGTGCTCGCTGACCTACATTGGCTCCCGGTTAAGCAATGCCTCGATTTTAAAATTCTCATCCTTGTTTACAAATCCCTCCATGGCCCTCGCCCCCTCCCTATCTCTGTAATCTCCTCCAGCCCCACAACCCTCCACCCCCCCAAGATCTCTGCGCCCCTCTAATTCTGCCCTCCTGAGCATCCCTGATTATAATCGCTCAACCATCGGTGGCCGGGCCTTCTGTTGCCTGGGCCCCAAGCTCTGGAACTCCCTCCCTAAACCTCTCTGCCTCTCTACCCCTCTTTCCTCCTTTAAGACGCTTCTTGAAACCGACCTCTTTGACCACCTGCCCAATTTCTCCTTATGCAGCTCGGTGCCAGATTTTGTTTGATAATATTCCTGTGAAGCGCCTTGCGACGTTTTACTATATAAAAGGCGCTATATAAATGCAAGTTGCGCAGAGAGTTGTGAAGCGGGAACGTTGGAGTACACCAAATCCCAACATTTTCCTGGCACTCAGGGTCCCCAGATCCCTGTTAGGTTGTACCGGCCGTGGCATACAGCGGACAAATGGTACCTGTACGAACACGGCGGCTATAACAATAACAACTTGAATTTATATAGCGCCTTTAACGTAGTGAAACGTACCAAGGCGCTTCACAGGAACATTATGAGATAAAAAATTTGAAACCGAGCTGCATAAGTAGAAATTAGCGCAGGTGACCAGAAGCTTGGTCAAAGAGATCGGTTTTAAGGAGCGTCTTGAAGGAGGAAAGAGAGGTAGAGAGGTTTAGGGAGGGAGTTCCAGAGCTTGGGGCCCAGGCAACAGAAGGCACGGCCACCGATGGTGGAGCGATTATAGTCAGGGATACTCAGGAGGACAGAATTAGAGGAGCGCAGACATCTTGGGGGGTGGGGGGGTGGGAGTGGTTGGGGGGGGGGGTGGTTGGGGGGGGGTGGGGTGGGTGGGTGGTTGGGGGGGGGGTGGGGTGGGGTGGGTGGGTGGTTGGGGGGGGGGTGGGGTGGGGTGGGTGGGTGGGGGTGGGGGGGGGGGTGGTGGGTGGGGTGGGGTGGTGGGGGGCTGAAGGCGAGCGATGTTACGGAGGTGGAAATAGGCGGTCTCAGTTACGCTGCGGATGTATGGCCGAACGCTCATTTCGGGGTCAGATATGAGCCCCAGGGTTGCGAACAGTCTGGTTCAGCCTCGGACAGGAGTTGGGCAGAGGGATGGAGTCGGTGTCTCGGGTGATGAGCGGTGGGGTACAGTGTGCACCGCCCCGTTAACACTCAGCGATCGGCGCTGTCCGGACTTTCTGTGGTCAAAACGTCGGGTGGATTTAATTGCGTTTCTCTTCTTTTTTTTTTTCCCCCGCTCTCTCTTTCTCTCGTTCAGGAACCTAACCCCGAGGACCCCCTGAACAAGGAAGCTGCGGAGGTCCTTCAGAACAACAGACGCCTCTTCGAGCAGAATGTGCAGCGATCTATGCGTGGCGGCTACATTGGGTCGACTTACTTCGAGCGATGCCTTAAATAGGGCCCAGTGCACACAAACTGAAGCTACAGAGAGAGAGAGTGTGAGAGAAAGTGGAGAGGAAACAAAATCTGACATACTTAAATATATTAAAAAAAACATTTAAAAAAACTCGACCGGAAGCAGTAGAGTGAATGAGGAGGCGTTTGACACTTACACTCTCAGCTTATTGCCACTGGAGGAAAACCGATTGGAATTTTTTTTTTAAAAGAGGACTTGCTTGATTGTTATAGCTCTAGAGCATGCCAGGAAATACGGAATAGGTTTGGTTCTCTTACCCCTCCCCTCCCCCGCCCCAACTCCTTCCCACTCAATTAAACTTACTGTAAATGTATTTCACTTGAAGAGTGCTGCCATCTTTATGTTAATAAAAGTTTTTTAAATGTCTCCAGAATATTTCTGCCCCCCCCCCCCCCTTCCAACCCGACCCGACCCTGCCTGGTCCCATCGCCTCTGCTGCCTACCCGACTCTCTGCTGTCGGTGCAAACCGAGCGGGACGCCATTGCTCCGGAGGAGGAGGAGGAGGAAGTTGCCAGTTGGATCTGGAGAGAGAAAAAGAGAGAGACGCAAACTGTAACTGCGGCGTCTGATCTGTTTTGAATGTTTTGCCTGTTCATTAAGTTGTATAGTTTTTTTTTTAAATGAAAAGTTCCCCTCCCATTTTGATTCTGTAGTAGGTTATTTTCTCGACTGTGTATTTGGAATGTTGTTCAGTGGTTGTCGTTTCCACTCCATACGTGTACCACCATAGACTGCTGGCTGCTGTTTCCTCCCCTTCTACGGTGCGGGGAGTATTGGTTCATTGAGTTAACCGTGTTGCCTCGCCAATGCAGCTCCTGTAATGCTCAAGCCGTTACGTTCTTCCAAGCTGTAAATATCAACTACCTTTTTTTGTGTGTGTGTGTGTGTGTGTTAACTCTCGATCCCTAGGAGTGTGCATGTTTATACAACGTAATCGCAACGCAGGGCTGCCTCTTAACAAAAGAAGAACTGACTGCTTCTATACCCGGACATCATAGTCTCACCCACCTCGTGCTGGTCATGATCTCGCACCTGTCTTCATATCGCCGAGTTATTCTGATGTTGGTGTATTGACCTGATTGTTTAAAAACCAATAACTCATGGTTCGGTTTTAATTTAAAGCGATTTCACCCAGTCTGTGATGTTTAATTTTTACTGACCGCAGTTTATTTCAAAAAATAATAAAAAGAAACTCCGTTCCATCTAACTATCCCTTTTAAATGTAACCTGCTCCTGCCTTTTATTCTGCTTGGTACCATATCCCTAAATAAACACTTGCCTCTCCTACCTTCTCCCCACCCCACCCTCCACTTCCCTTTTGATGGTCTAGCACTGTGTGGCATAAATAGGCTGGGAGGATCCTAAGGTTAGGTCCAGGCTTGTGCTGAAAATGGAGATCCTGGCTTTTGGGGTGGGGGGGAGCGGGGTGGAGGTTGGGTGTGTTACAACTGGGCTGAGCCCCTTGAGATTTATTTTTGGGGGGGGAGGGTGGGTAAAGAGAAATCAGCCAGGGTCCTTACTGCTGCGGGAAAGTGGGCACAAGGAGGGTGGCGGTGGCACAGGACAGGCCAGGATCCAGTTTGGCTGTCATGGTCGAATAGCCTGGTGACTTATGAAGAATGGCCACATGGAACTGTGTGCCAAAGGACAAAACTCCAGCAAGAAGTACAAAAACATTGGGCAGAGGAAGCCTTATTGGCTCCTACACCATTTCTATTTTGGGCATTTTAAACACCGCCTGGGTGCGGGGGGTTATCAGAACATAAGAAATAGGAACAGGAGTCGGCCATTCGGCCTCTCGAGCCTGCCCCGCCATTCAATGAGATCATGGCTGATCTTCGACCTGAACTCCACTTTTCCTGCGCTATTCCCATATCACTTGATTCCCTTAATATCCAAAAATCTATCGATGTCTCTCTTGAATATACCGAGATTATTAAGACTGAGCCTCCACAGCTCTCTGGGGTAGAGAATTCCAGAGATTCACCCCCCTCTGAGTGAAGACATTTCTCCTCATCTTAGTCCTAAATGGCCGACCCCTTATCTTGAGACTGTGACCCCCCTGGTTCTAGACTCCCCAGCCCGGGGGAAACATCCTTCCTGCATCTACCCTGTCAAGCCCTGTAAGAATGTTGTATGTTTCAATGAGATCACCTCTCATTCTTCTAAACTCTAGGGAATATAGGCCTAGTCTACTCAATCTCTCCTCATAGGACAAACCCCCCCCATCCCAGGAATCAGTCTGGTGAACCTTCGTTGCACTCCTCAATGATTCGATGCAAACAGGTTACAGGTGTGACACATAAGGCCGAGAGACTTGTTAAAGCAGAGTTTGTACCCTGGCCTTTTAAATGCCCCATGCCCTCCACGGCAACCTTTTAAATGGTAACTTTTGTTCGATTATATGCAGGTGGCATGTGTTGTATCGGAAGTTTCTCCAGCTCTTGGCTGACGCCTGAGTCTGAAAATCACTGAACTGATCACAGCAGAGTATGGGTCTACTGTGTGCTTTTGCAGTTTTCCTAACATTTGCTTGGCATAGAGCCCCATACAGTGCCGTATCTACCCCCCCCCCCCTTAGGAACACAAGAACAGGAGGAGGCCATTGGGTCTGTTCCACCATTCAATGAGATCATGGCTGAAAAGCAACCTAACTCCATCTACCCGCCTTTTCCCCCATATCCGTTAATACCTTTGGTTGGCAAACTCAGATTTAAATTTGAATTGGTCTAGCAACCATCGCCATTCGTGGAAGAGATTTCCAAACTTCTACCACTCTGTGTGTAGAAGTGTTTCCTAATTTCACTCCTGAAAGACCTGGCTCTAATGTTTAAACTTCACCCCCTAGTCCTAGACTCCCGAACCAGTGGTTGGCACTACGCTATTTTGTACTTAGGGCTTCTTTCACTGTCTTTGTTTCAGCTCTGCTCATTCCAGAAATATTTCCGCTCCTGCTCGCTGTGAAACACTTTCCTACGGACCAGTATTTTAAGTGGCATGGTTGACCCATGCCAAGAAAGACATTGAGCCTCGTTGCCAGACTTGGCGTGTGGGCGATGATGTCGTTCAGCTTGTAAGGATCTAATTCGGTTGGACACGCGGCGTTATCACTTCACCCAGACAGTGGAGATCTTTGAATGATGTAAATCCTAATCTTAGCCCTGATGGATCAACAGCAAAGGACCCATCCCTCAGTGGTGCTCCGCTGAAGGAACCTGATGCTTTGACTTGGTTTTCCCCACTTACAGACATTATAAACTGAAGCCTTTTATGACCTGACCCAATCTGCTCTCCTATCATGTGTTGTAATGCATGTCGAATCACAGAATGGTTACAGCACAGAAGGAGGCCATATGGCCTGTCGAGCCCGTGCCGGCTCTGCAAGAGCACTTCAGCCAGTCCCACTCCCCCGTAGTCCTGTGAATTTTTCTTCTTCAGGTATTTATCCAACTCCCTTTTCAAAGCCACGATTGAGTCTGCCTCCACCACCCTCTCAGGCAGCGCATTCCAGATCCTAGCCACTCTCTGCGTAAAAAAGTGTTTCCTCGTGTCGCCTTTGGTTCTTCTGCCAATCGCCTGAAATCTGTGTCCTCTGGTTCTCGACCCTTCCACCAGTGGGAACAGTTTTTTTATCTAATCTGTCCAGACCCCTCATGATGTTTACACCTTGATCAAATCTCCTCTCAACCTTCTCTGCTCTAAGGTGAACAACGCCAGCTTCTCTAGTCTATCCACGTAACTAAAATCCCTCATCCCCAAAACCATTCTCGTAAATATTTTCTGCACCCTCTCTAAGGCCTACACATCCTTCCTGAAGTGCGGTGCCCAGAATTGGACACCATACTCCATTTGACGGCGAAGCAGTGTTTTATAAAGGTTCATCATAATTTCCTTGCTTTTGTACTCTGCCTCTTCCACCTGAGAGAGCAAGCAGGGCCTCGGTTCTACACCTCATCCAACAGTGCAGCACTCCCTCAGGACCGCCCCTCCGACAGTGCAACACTCCCTCAGTACTGCCCCTCCGACAGTGAGGCGTTCCCTCAGTACTGTCCCTCCGACAGTGAGGCGTTCCCTCAGTACTGCCCCTCCGACAGTGAGGCGTTCCCTCAGTACTGCCCCTCCGACAATGAGGCGTTCCCTCAGTACTGCCCCTCCGACAGTGAGGCGTTCCCTCAGTACTGCCCCTCCGACAGTGCGACACTCCCTTAGTACTGCCCCTCCGACAGTGCGGCTCTCCCTTAGTACTGCCCCTCCGACAGTGAGGCGTTCCCTCAGTACTCCCCCTCCGACAGTGCGGTGCTCCTTCAGCACTGCCCCTCCGACAGTGCGACACTCCCTCAGTACTGCCCCTCTGACAGTGAGGCGTTCCCTCAGTACTGCCCCTCCGACAGTGAGGCGTTCCCTCAGTACTGCCCCTCCGACAGTGCGGTGCTCCTTCAGTACTGCCCCTCCGACAGTGCGGTGCTCCTTCAGCACTGCACAGGGAGTGTCAGCCTAGATTTTTGTGCTCAAGTCTCTGGAGTGGGACTTGAACCCACGACTTTCTGACCCAGCGAGAGTGCTGCCCACTGAGCTGACAAATGTTTCAATTTAAAAATACTGCAGTTGACGTATTCCAGGTTCAACGTTAAGATTTTTGAGGATTATCGCCAACATGAAGCCAACACACAATAGATGAGACGATTTACTGAGATAAACTTATTAACCTGCCTGAAGGCAAGCAAGCTATTTTGCTCATCAGCATTTTCACAGTTCCATGACAACCAGATTGAGTGGCTTTGAGGTTTATTATATTTCAAATACTTTCCTCATCTCCTTTATTTACGATGCAAGCCCTTGCTAGGATACGGTTCCAAACTCACCAACAGCTTTCTAGAAAGAAGGAAAAAGTAAGATGCAGGAATTCTGAAATCTAAATCACCGGAGACACTCAGCAGGTCAGGCAATCTCCAGCAAAACATATTTATCTCCTTCCCTCATTCTGTTTCTTCTTCAATCCGTCTCATCTGTAATATCTTTTACGTCCTGAGGAAAATGTTACACCTGAAATGTCAGCAGTCTGGTGTTTCCTCAAAAGACGTTACTTAATGTCTCCAAGACAACTTAGTGAGACAATTCCTGTAAGAAAGACTTGCATTTATATAGTGCCTTTCACAACCACCAGAAATCTCAAACCACTTTGCAGCCAATGAAGTACTTTTGGAAGTGTAGTCACTGTTGTAACGTGGGAAATGCAGCAGCTCAATTTGCGCACAGCAAGCTCCCACACACAGTAATGACCAGATAATCTGTTTTTTTGATTGAGTGATAAATATTTGAGCAGAACACCTCCCCTGCTCTTCTTTGAAATAGTGCCATGGGATCTCTTACATCCACCTGAGAGGGCAGATGGGGCCTCGGTTTAACTTCTCATCCGAAAGATGGCACCTCCGACAGTGCGGCACTCCCTCAGTACTGCACCTCCGACAGCGCAGTACGGCGCTCCCTCAGTACTGCCCCTCCGACAGCGCAGTACGGCGCTCCCTCAGTACTGCCCCTCCGACAGCGCAGTACGGCGCTCTCTCAGTACTGCCCCTCCGACAGCGCAGTACGGCGCTCCCTCAGCACTGCCCCTCCGACAGTGCGGCATTCCCTCAGCACTGCACTTCTGACAGTGCGGCACTCCCTCAGCACTGCCCTCCGACAGTGCGGCACTCCCTCAGCACTGCCCCTCCGACAGTGCGGCGCGCCCTCAGCACTGCACTGGGAGTGTCAGCCTAGTTTTAAGCGCTTAAGTCCCTGGAGTGGGACTGGAACCCACACCTTCTGACCCAGAGCGGAGAGTGAGTGAGTGCTGCCCACTGAGTCACTGGGGCAGCCGTGCGCCCCCTGTGGCAGTATGGCGGCACTGTAGGCGGTGAATGATGGCGCGCCTGCGCGGGAGGTGGGAGGCGGGAGTAATTACGTAATCGGCTAGTGGCGGTGTCACGTGTCACGGGCGTGCGTCAGGGGTCGATGACGTCACTGGGGAGGGTGGTCTGTGGCGGCGTGACGCAAACGCGCCGACGTCACCGACAATAACAGGAAGCGGGAGGCCGGGAGAGAGAAGCGGACAGGACAGGCCGAGGCCTCAGGTCGGTGGTTGGGTCCGGCACCGCCCGCACTGCCGCCTCACCGCGACTCGGGCCTCGCCCCCTCACACAGCCCCGGGTCCCGGCTGTGAAGGCCCGCCAGGCCGCTGCTCAGGATCCGCCATCTCTGAGGCAAAAAGGGGCCTGGACTGAGGTCCCGCAGCGGCCTCACTCAGGGGCCGAGCAGCCCCCCTCCCTCTCCTGCTCCTGTGGGTGGGTCTCCATCCCTGAGGGGCACCCATGGGACACCCGCACTGGGTGCACACACACCAGCAGACTCTCCCCCCCCCCCCCCCCCCACCCGGGCTACAGTTGCTGCTCTGCTGCCATTGCCATTTGGGGGCTGCACCGACCCCGGGCTCCTCATCCCCATCCTCTGACCAACCATTGAATGATGGAACAGGCTCGAGGGGACTGCTGGTGACGGTGCCTTTTAGCTGTCAGCCAGGTCTCAGCACTCTGGGTCAGAAGGCCGTGGGTTCGAGTCCCCACTCCAGGGACTTGAGCACATAAATCCAGGCTGACACTCCCCAGTGCAGTGCTGAGGGAGCCCCGCACTGTCGGAGGGGGCAGTGCTGAGGGAGAGCCGCACTGTCGGAGGGGGCAGTGCTGAGGGAGCCCCGCACTGTCGGAGGGGGCAGTGCTGAGGGAGCCCCGCACTGTCGGAGGGGGCAGTGCTGAGGGAGCGCCGCACTGTCGGAGGGGCGGTGCTGAGGGAGGGCCGCACTGTCGGAGGGGCGGTGCTGAGGGAGCGCCGCACTGTCGGAGGGGCAGTACTGAGGGAGCGCCGCACTGGCGGAGGGGCAGTACTGAGGGAGCGCCGCACTGTCGGAGGGGCAGTGCTGAGGGAGCGCCGCACTGTCGGAGGGGGCAGTGCTGAGGGAGCCCCGCACTGTCGGAGGGGGCAGTGCTGAGGGAGCGCCGCACTGTCGGAGGGGCAGTACTGAGGGAGGGCCGCACTGTCGGAGGGGCAGTGCTGAGGGAGCGCCGCACTGTCGGAGGGGCGGTGCTGAGGGAGGGCCGCACTGTCGGAGGGGCGGTGCTGAGGGAGGGCCGCACTGTCGGAGGGGCGGTGCTGAGGGAGCGCCGCACTGTCGGAGGGGCGGTGCTGAGGGAGGGCCGCACTGTCGGAGGGGCGGTGCTGAGGGAGGGCCGCACTGTCGGAGGGGCGGTGCTGAGGGAGCGCCGCTCTGTCGGAGGGGCAGTACTGAGGGAGCGCCGCACTGTCAGAGGGGCAGTGCTGAGGGAGCGCCGCACTGTCGGAGGGGCAGTACTGAGGGAGCGCCGCACTGTCGGAGGCGACGTCTTTCAACTGAGATGTTAAACCGAGTCCCGTCTGATCTCTCGGGTGGATGTAAAAGATCCCAAGGACTTTTTCAAAGAAAAGCAGGGGAGTTCTCCCCTGTGTCCTGGGCAAATATTTATCCCTCAATGAACATCACAAAAACAAATTGTCTGGTCATTATCACATTGCTGTTTGTGGGAGCTTGCTGTGCACAAATTGGCTGCTGCGGTTCCTACATTACAACAGTGACCGCACTTCATAAGTGGTTGTAAACGGTGCTATATAAATGCAAGTTCTTTCCTTCCCTTGCTTTGTGGTGTAAAAAGCCCCTTGCCCGCCACTCGTGTGGCGAATGGTAACTGGGCTGCGCTGGTATCTTCGGGAAAGGAAGGGGGAAGGTTGTGGGGGGATGTTGTGATTTGGACAGGGCTGTCTGGTAAACTGTGCTAACCCTCTCTGCTTTCCCCCTCTCCCCTCTCCCCTCTCCCACAGCACAGTGAATCACCATGAACGCCATATTCGGTAAGCGAAAGACCCCGGAGGAGATGCTGCGTCAGAACCAGCGGGCCCTGAATCGGGCCATGCGGGAACTGGATCGCGAGCGGATGAAACTGGAGCAGCAGGAGAAGAAAATCATCGCTGACATCAAGAAAATGGCCAAACAGGGACAGATGGTATGTGGGCGAGAATTCTTTCTTGTTGGCAGAATAATGTGATGCTGTGATTGGTTGGAATACTTCACCTTGTGGAATATAAGATGTAGTCTTTTGATTTCCTTATCCAAGGATGGAAATACTTTCCTTGGAGGTGGTGGAACAAAGGTTCACAAGATTGACTCCTGGCTGAGAGGTCTGTCCTATGATTGAGTAGATTGGACCTATACGTAGAAACATAGAAAATAGGTGCAGGAGTAGGCCATTCGGCCCTTCAAGCCTGCACCACCATTCAATAAGATCATGGCTGATCATTCACCTCAGTACCCCTTTCCTGCTTTCTCTCCATACCCCTTGATTCCTTTAGCCGTAAGGGCCATATCTAACTCCCTTTTGAATATATCCAATGAACTGGCATCAACAACTCTCTGCGGTAGGGAATTCCACTGGTTAACAACTCTCTGAGTGAAGAAGTTTCTCCTTATCTCAGTCCTAAATGACCTACCCCTTATCCTTAGACTGTGTTCCCTGGTTCTGGACTTCCCCAACATCGAGAACATTCTTCCTGCCTCTAACCTGTCCAGTCCCGTCAGAATTTTATATGTTTCTATGAAATCCCCTCTCATCCTTCTAAACTCCAGTGAATACAGGCCCAGTCGATCCAGTCTCTCCTCATATGCCATCCCGGGAATCAGTCTGGTGAACCTTCGCTGCACTCTCTCAATAGCAAGGACGTCCTTCCTCAGATTAGGAGACCAAAACTGAACACAATATTCCAGGTGAGGCCTCACCAAGGCCCTGTACAACTGCAGTAAGACCTGCTCCTATACTCAAATCCTCTAGCTATAAGGCCAACATACCATTTGCCTTCTTCACCACCGTCTGCTGTAGCTGCATGCCAACTGTCAATGACTGATGAACCATGACACCCAAGTCTCGTTGCACCTCCCCTTTTCCTAATCTGTCGCCATTCAGTTAATATTCTGCCTTTGTGTTTTTGCCACCAAAGTGGATAACCTCACATTTATCCACATTATACAGCATCTGCCATGCAATTATCCACTTACCTAACCTTTTCCAGTCACCCTGCAGCCTCTTAGCGTCCTCCTCACAACTCACACCGCCACCTAGCTTAGTGTCATCTGCAAACTTGGAGATATTGCACTCAATTCCTTAATCTAAATCATTAATGTATATTGTAAATAGCTGGGGTCCCAGCACTGAGCCCTGCGGCACCCCACTAGTCACTGCCTGCCATTCTGAAAAGGACCCGTTTATCCCGACTCTCTGCTTCCTGTCTGCCAACCAGTTCTCGATCCACATCAGTACATTACCCCCAATACCATGTGCTTTGATTTTGCACACCAATCTCTTGTGTGGAACCTTGTCAAATGCCTTTTGAAAGTCCAAATACATCACGCCCACTGGTTCTCCCTTGTCCACTCTACTAGTTACATCCTCACAAAATTCCAAAAGATTTGTCAAGCATGATTTCCCTTTCATAAATCCATGCTGACTTGGACCGATCGTGTCACTGATTTCCAAATGTGCTGCTATTACATCTTTAATAATGGATTCCAACATTTTCCCCACTACTGATGTCAGGCTAACCAGTGTATAATTACCTGTTTTCCCCCTCCCTCCTTTTTTTTAAAAAGTAGTGTTACATTAGCTACTCTCCAGTCCATAGGAACTGATCCTGAGTCAATAGACTGTTGGAAAATGATCACCAATGCATCCACTATTTCTAGGGCCACTTCCTTAAGTACTCTGGGAGTCAGACTATCAGGCCCTGGGGATTTATCGGCCTTCAATCCCATCAATTTCCCGAACACAATTTCCTGACTAATAAGGATTTCCTTCAGTTCCTCCTTCTCGCTAGATCCTCGGTCCCCTCGTATTTCCGGAAGGTTATTTGTGTCTTCCTTCGTGAAGACATAACCAAAGTATTTGTTCAACTGGTCTGCCATTTCTTTGTTCCCCATTATAAATTCACCTGAATCGGACTGCAAGGGACCTACGTTTGTCTTCACTAATCTTTTTCTCTTCACATATCTATAGAAGCTTTTGCAGTCAGTTTTTATGTTCCCAGCAAGCTTCCTCTCATATTCTATTTTTCCCCTCCTAATTAAACCCTTTGTCCTCCTCTGCTGAATTCTAAATTTTTCCCAGTCCTCAGGTTTGCTGCTTTTTCTGCTCAATTTATATGCCTCTTCCTTGGATTTAACACTATCCTTAATTCCCCTTGTTAGCCACAGTTGAACCACCTTCCCCGTTTTATTTTTACTCCAGACAGGGATGTTCAATTGTTGAAGTTCATCCATGTGATCTTTAAATGTTTGCCATTGCCTATCCACCGTCGACCTTTTAAGTATCATTCGCCAGTCTAATCTAGCCAATTCGTGCCTCATACCATCAAAGTTACCTTTCCTTAAGTTCAGGACCCTAGTCTCTGAATTAACTGTGTCACTCTCCATCTTAATAAAGAATTCTATCATATTATGGTCACTCTTCCCCAAGGGGCCTCGCACAAGATTGCTAATTAGTAGATGATGAGAGGTTGTTTCCCGCTGAAGTGTCTAGAACCAGGGCTCACAGTCTCAGGATAAGGGGTCGGCCATTTAGGACTGCGATGAGGAGGAATTTCTTGGAGGATTGTGAATCTTTGGAATTCTCTGCCCCGGAGAGCTGTGAGTGCTGAATCATTGAATATACTCAAGGTTGAGGTAGGTAGATTTCTGGATACTAAGAGACAGTGCAGGAAAGTGGAGTTGAGGTGGAAGAGCAGCCATGATATTGAATGGCAGAGCAGGCTCGAGGGACCATATGTCTGACACTTGCTACTAATTCCCATGTCTTGTGTCCCAGTATCTCTCTGGTTAATTACATAGTCAAATGAGCATTTAACAGTAACCTGGGTCACTGATTCCAGGCAAATATCGACCTAATCGTCCAATTTGAACTGGAAAGAAGCACTAATGCTCCACTACATGATTTGAGTCAGTCGGTGTAAATGAATGGCCCCAGTATTGTACACCCCACGGGATAAAGCAGCACATCGTCTGTCTCACAATGAGCAATTCCACGGGAACTCTGGTATATCAGGGAGGTTATGCTTGAACTGTATAAAACACTAGTTAGGCCACAGCTGGAGTACGGCGTGCAGTTCTGGTCACCACATTACAGGAAAGATGTGATCACACTAGAGAGGGTGCAGAGGAGATTTCCGAGGATGTTGCCAGGACTGGAGAATTTTAGCTATGAGGAAAGATTGGATAAGCTTGGGGGTTGTTTATTTTGAAACAGAGGAGGCTGAGGGGAGACCTTTATTGAGGTGTATAAAATGATGAAGGACCTAGATAAAGTGGATAGGAAGGACCTGTTTCCCTTAGCAGAGGGGTCAATAACCAGTTGGCATTGATTTAAAGTAATTGGGGGGAGGTTTAGAGGGGATTTGAGGGAAAATGTCTTCACCCAGAGGGTGGTGGGGGTCTGGAACTCACTGCCTGAAAGGGTGGTAGAGGCAGAAACCCTCACCACATTTAAAAAGTACTTGGATGTGCACCTGAAGTGCCGTAACCTACAGGGCTACGGACCGAGAGCTGGAAAGTGGGATTAGGCTGGGTGGTTCTTTGTTGGCCGGCACGGACGCGATGGACTGAATGGCCTCCTTTTGTGCTGTGATTTTATGATCTCTTTCTCTTTTCCCCCCCCCCCCCAAATGGCTCCTTGTCGGAAGGTGAGAGACATTGTGGAACTGGTGTGTTCGTGGCAAGAAAGGGAAGTGAAACGTGCAACATTTTAAGCTGGTCTTGCATCTATAAGGAAGTGTCGAGGGTAGAAAGCCTAAATTCATAGAATCAAAAGCCCCAAGTTTCCACACGCGGCAAAACAGGCACCCCTCCGAGCTGGGCGCCCGTTTTTCGCGCCGAAAATGGCGCCTGAAAAAAAAACGCGCTATTCTCGAGCGCCTTGCAGCTCGATGTGTGCTTGGTGCGGCGCCCAGGGGGCGGAGCCTACCACTCGCACCGATTTTGTAAGTAGGAGGGGGCGGGTGCAATTTACATGAGTTTTTTTGGTGCCGGCAACCCTGCGCGTGCGCGTTGGGGCGTTCGCCCACGCGCAGTCTGAAGTAAACATTGGCACTCGGCCATTTTAAAAAGTGCTGCAGAAAAAGTTAAAATTTGTTTATTGAACCCTTGCAAAGGCTTGCATTTTAATTTTCTTGATATTTCTGTGTGTGAGGGAGTGCATTCTGTAATTAAAGATAGACTGTGATAAACGGGACACATGCACTTGTTTGAGACTAATCAAATTCTTTGTAGCTGTTCAATTTTTAACATTTTTTAATAAAACCACATTGCCCTTCCATGATCAGCACTGAGGCTTCTTGCAGCTTTCTCCCCCTGCCGTCCGTCAGGCCCGACGGCAAGCGGCTGCCTCAAGTACTGAGGCTTCCTGCAGCCTTCTCCCTCCCCTCACCCCCCCCCCCCCCTGCCGTCGGTCAGTCCCGACGGCAAACCGCTGCCTGAAAGGCCTGCCTGAAGCACTTTCACACAGGTAGGAACATGGTTTATTTAATATTTTCTTAGCTTATAAATTTTTATTCAGGTTGGATTTATTTGTATAATATTTGTATAAGTATAACTAAGGATTTATTGTAGAATTTAATGACTTCCCTTCCTCCCCCCCCCACCTCGTTCCCGACGCCTAATTTGTAACCTGCGCCTGATTTTTTTTTAATGTGTAGACAAGGTTTTTTCAAGCCTACAAAAATCTTCACTTGCTCCATTCTAAGTTAGTTTGGAGTACGTTTTCAATGTGGAAACTTTCAAATCAGGTGTCAGTGGCCGGACACGCCCCCTTTTGAAAAAAAAAAATTCTGTTCAAAAGTGAAACTGTTCTACCTGACTAGAACTGCAGAAAACTTAAATGTGGAGGATTCCGATTTCTAAGATACTCCGTTCTCCACCAGTTGCTCCTAAAAAATCAGGAGCAAATCATGTGGAAACTTGGGGCAAAAGAACGGTTGCAGCACAGAAGGCCATTGGGCCCATTGAGCCTGTGCTGACTCTCAGCCAGTCCCACTCCCTTGCCCTTTCCCCGGAGCCCTACAAATCTTTTTTCCTTCAGGTACTTATCCAACCCCCTTTTTGAAAGCCACGATTGAGTCTGCCTCCACCACCCTCTCAGGCCGTGCATTCCAGATCCTAACCACTCGCTTTGTAAATAAATGTTCCCTCGTGTTGCCTTTGATTCTTCTGCCACTCACCTTAAATCTGTGTCCTCTGGTTTTCGACTGTAAGAGTCACTGTCTTAAGATGTTTAAAATTCCTATATCGACACCCAGCCCCAAGCTGTTCAGCTTGCTGTTTGTCGTGATTTACTTCTCCGAGGTCTGGTTCAGCTGCTGAGAAAGTGGGGGCCCAGGGCTGGTAGGAGTATCCTCATCATAGGCAGTCCCTCGGAATCGAGGAAGACTTGCTTCCACTCTAAAAATGAGTCCTTAGGTGGCTGAACAGTCCAATACGGGAACCACAGTCCCTGTCACAGGTGGGACAGACAGTGGTTGAGGGAAAGGGTGGGTGGGACAGGTTTGCCGCACGCTCCTTCCGCTGCCTGCGCTTGGTTTCTGCAAGCTCTCGCCGACGAGACTCGAGGTGCTCGGTGCCCTCCTGGATGCACTTCCTCCACTTAGGGCGGTCTTTAGCCAGGGACTCCCAGGTGTTGGTGGAGATGTTGCACTTAAACTAATATGGCAGGGGAATGGGAGCCAATGGAGGGAGACAGAGGGAAACAAAAAGGAGACAAAAGCAAAAAACAGAAAGGAGATGAGAAAAATTGGAGGGCAGAGAAACGCAAGACAAAGAACAAAAAGGGCCACTGAACAACAAAATTCTAAAAGGACAAAGGGTGTTAAAAAAACAAGCCTGAAGGCTTTGTGTCTTAATGCAAGGAGTATCCGTAATAAGGTGGATGAATTAACTGTGCAAATAGATGTAAACAAATATGATGTGATTGGGATTACGGAGACGTGGCTCCAGGATGATCAGGGCTTGGAATTCAACATCCAGGGGTATTCAACATTCAGGAAGGATAGAATAAAAGGAAAAGGAGGTGGGGTAGCATTGCTGGTTAAAGAGGAGATTAATACAATAGTTAGGAATGACATTAGCTTGAATGATGTGGAATCTATATGGGTAGAGCTGCAGAACACCAAAGGGCAAAAAAAGTTAATGGGAGTTGTGTACAGACCTCCAAATAGTAGTAGTGATGTTGGAGAGGACATCAAACAAGAAATTATGGGTGCATGCAATAAGGGTGCAGCAGTTATAATGGGTGACTTTAATATGCACATAGATTGGGCTAACCAAACTGGAAGTAATACGGTGGAGGAGGATTTCCTGGAGTGCATAAGGGATGGTTTTCTAGACCAATATGTCGAGGAACCAACTAGGAGAGGCCATCTTGGACTGGATGTTGTGTAATGAGAGAGGATCAATTGGCAATCTCGTTGTGCGAGGCCCCTTGGGGAAGAGTGACCATAATATGGTGGAATTCTGCATTAGGATGGAGAATGAAACAGTTAATTCAGAGACCATGGTCCAGAACTTAAAGAAGGGTAACTTTGAAGGTATGAGGCGTGAATTGGCTAGGATTGATTGGCGAATGATGCTTGAGGGGTTGACTGTGGATGGGCAATGGCAGACATTTAGAGACCGCATGAATGAACTACAACAATTGTACATTCCTGTCTGGCATAAAAATAAAAAAGCGAAAGTGGGTCAACCGTGGCTATCAAGGGAAATCAGGGATAGTATTAAAGCCAAGGAAGTGGCATACAAATTGGCCAGAAATAGCAGCGAACCCGGAGACTGGGAGAAATTTAGAACTCAGCAGAGGAGGACAAAGGGTTTGATTAGGGCAGGGAAAATGGAGTACGAGAAGAAGCTTGCAGGGAACATTAAGACGGATTGCAAAAGTTTCTATAGATATGTAAAGAGAAAAAGGTTAATAAAGACAAATGTAGGTCCCCTGCAGTCAGAATCAGGGGAAGTCATAACGGAGAACAAAGAAATGGCGGACCAATTGAACAAGTACTTTGGTTCGGTATTCACTGAGGAGGACACAAACAACCTTTCGGATATAAAAGTGGTCAGAGAGTCTAGTAAGGAGGAGGAACTGAGGGAAATCCTTATTAGTCGGAAAATTGATGGGTTTGAAGGCCGATAAATCTCCAGGACTGATGGACTGCATCCCAGAGTACTTAAGGAGGTGGCCTTGGAAATAGCAGATACATTGACAGTCATTTTCCAACATTCCATTGACTCTGGATCAGTTCCTATGGAGTGGAGGGTAGCCAATGTAACCCCACTTTTTTAAAAAAGGAGGGAGAGAGAAAACAGGGAATTATAGACCGGTCAGCCTGACATCGGTAGTGGGTAAGATGATGGAATCAATTATTAAGGATGTCATAGCAGCACATTTGGAAAGAGGTGACATGATAGGTCCAAGTCAGCATGGATTTGTGAAAGGGAAATCATGCTTGACAAATCTTCTGGAATTTTTTGAGGATGTTTCCAGTAGAGTGGACAAGGGAGAACCATTTGATGTGGTATATTTGGACTTTCAGAAGGTTTTCGACAAGGTTCCACACAAGAGATTAATGTGCAAAGTTAAAGCACATGGGATTGGGGGGTAGTGTGCTGACATGGATTGAGAAATGGTTGTCAGACAGGAAGCAAAGAGTAGGAGTAAATGGGTACTTTTCAGATTGGCAGGCAGTGACTAGTGGGGTACCGCAAGGTTCTGTGCTGGGGCCCCAGCTGTTTACATTGTACATTAATGATTTAGACGAGGGGATTAAATGTAATATCTCCAAATTTGCGGATGACACTAAGTTAGGTGGCAGTGTGAGTTGCGAGGAGGATGCTATGAGGCTGCAGAGCGACTTGGACAGGTTAGGTGAGTGGGCAAATGCATGGCAGATGAAGTATAATGTGGATAAATGTGAGGTTGTCCACTTTGGTGGTAAAAACAGAGAGACAGACTATTATCTGAATGGTGACAGATTAGGAAAAGGGGAGGTGCAACGAGACCTGGGTGTCATGGTACATCAGTCATTGAAAGTTGGCATGCAGGTACAGCAGGCGGTTAAGAAAGCAAATGGCATGTTGGCCTTCATAGCGAGGGGATTTAAGTACAGGAGCAGGGAGGTGTTGCTACAGTTGTACAGGGCCTTGGTGAGGCCACACCTGGAGTATTGTGTACAGTTTTGGTCTCCTAACCTGAGGAAGGACATTCTTGCTATTGAGGGAGTGCAGCGAAGGTTCACCAGACTGATTCCCGGGATGGCGGGACTGACCTATCAAGAAAGACTAAATCAACTGGGCTTGTATTCACTGGAGTTCAGAAGAATGAGAGGGGACCTTATAGAAACGTTTAAAATTCTGACGGGTTTAGACAGGTTAGATGCAGGAAGAATGTTCCCGATGTTGGGGAAGTCCAGAACCAGGGGTCACAGTCTAAGGATAAGGGGTAAGCCATTTAGGACCGAGATGAGGAGAAACGTCTTCACCCAGAGAGTGGTGAACCTGTGGAATTCTCTACTATAGAAAGTTGTTGAGGCCAATTCACTAAATATATTCAAAAAGGAGTTAGTCCTTACTACTAGGGGGATCAAGGGGTATGGCAAGAAAGCAGGAATGGGGTACTGAAGTTGCATGTTCAGCCATGAACTCATTGAATGGCGGTGCAGGCTCGAAGGGCCGAATGGCCGACTCCTGCACCTATTTTCTATGTTTATCAGGGAGACTTTGAGGGTGTCCTTGTAACGTTTTCTCTGCCCATCTTTTGGCTTGTTTGCTGTGAAGGAGTTCCGAGTAGAGCGCTTGCTTTGGGAGTCTCGTGTCTGGCATGCGAACAATGTGTCCCGCCCAAAGGAGCTGGTCGAGTGTGGTCAGTGCTTCAATGCTGGGGATGTTGGCCTGGTCGAGGACGCTAACGTTGATGCGTCTGTCCTCCCAGGGGATTTGCAGGATCTTGCGGAGACGTCATTGGTGGTATTTCTCCACCGACGTCTGGTGTGAGCAGATCCTAGGTGTCAATGCCGTGGGAGGAATGACCCAATCAGGTGTGGTATAAGATATTTGCCATGGCTCGAATACAAGTTATGGTTAAATGTAAGTGATAAAGTATTGCCTAAATTATCACAGGAACTGTGTGATGGTGTGCAGCAGCTGCAAGATCCGTATAACTCGAAAGACTGACCATGTCGGGGCTCTTTTCTCCAGAGGGCTGTGAGACGTGACCTGACACAGGTCTTTGCAATCAAGAAAGGGTTCAATCGGCTCGGGGGTCTCAGGGAGCGGGGGGTGATCTGAGTGAGTCCAGCCTCCACTGAATGGGTCTCTTTTGCCAAACCTTAGGACGCTGTCAAAATAATGGCGAAGGACTTGGTGCGGACACGGCGCTACGTGAAGAAGTTCATCATGATGAAGGCGAACATCCAGGCCGTGTCCCTGAAGATCCAGACGCTGAAGTCCAACAACACCATGGCCCAGGCCATGAAGGGAGTCACTAAGGCCATGGCCACCATGAACCAGCAGGTGAGGTTGGCTCCCTGGGACCTTGTGCTGCTGGAGAAGGCAGTGTTGGCGATTGGTTTGCGCCGTACCATCGGGGCGAGCGCGGGGGGTGGGGGGGGGAGATGGAAACGCACGCACAGTTCTCTCTGTTGAATCTTTCGCTACTGTGAAATTATTTGTTCCCGAGAGTTTAGAGGAATTGACCTCATTGATATATCTCAAATTCTTACAGGGCTTGACAGGGTAGATGCAGGGAGGATGTTTCCCCCCCCGGGCTGGGGAGTCTAGAACCAGGGGTCACAGTCTCAGGATAAGGGGTCGGCCATTTAGGACTGAGATGAGGAGGAATTTCTTCACTCAGAGGGTGGTGAATCTTTGGAATTCTCTGCCCCAGAGGGCTGTGGAGGCTCAGTCTTTGAGTATATTCAAGGCTGAGATCAATAGATTTTTGGATATTGAGGGAATCAAGGGATCAGACGGGAAAGTGGAGTTGAGGTCGAAGATCAGCCATGATCTTATTGAATGGCGGAGCAGGCTCGAGGGGCCGAATGGCCGACTCCTGATCCTAATTCTTATGTTTCAAATGGTAAAGACTCCAACTTTATATTTATTCACAGTTTCTTTCACATAGGAAAACATCCCTAGGGGCTTCAGAGATGTGAGGAACATGGAATTAAAACAGAAAATGCTGGAAATACTCAGTGGGTCGGGCAGCATGTGTGGCGAGAGAAACAGAGTTAACGTTTCGGGTCGATGACCTGAGTATTTCCCGCCTATTCTGTGTTTTTTTTTTTAAATTTCAGATTTCCAGCATCCGCAGTGTTTTGCTTTTGCGGCGGAGAAATTAGGTGGGTGACTAAAAGCAATGGCGGTTTGTAAGGGTGGGTGGGGGGAGGGGGTCTTAAAAAGGAGGGGGGTTTGCGGAAGGAATCCAGAGAGCGGGATCTAGCTGTTGGTGGTGGGGCAATGATAGGAGGGGCAGTGCACAGGGAATTACAGTAACGGTGTGTTCGGGGACTGAGTTGTAGAACTGGAGGAGGCTACACAGATGTTGAGGAATTTAAATAAAGGGAGTGAAGAGTTTTTGGGGAGCGGGCGGGGAAGTGGAGTTGAGGCCAAGATCAGATCAGCCATGATCTCATTGATTGGTGGATCAGGTTCGAGGGGCCGAATGGCCGACTCCTGCTTCTGTTTCTTATGATCAGGCTACATTGTGCTTAAGTTGCGCTTGTGAGCTCCAGATCACGCCTTTTTTTGGGGGGGGCAGGGGGAGAGAGGGGAGGGGCTGTAGGGACAGGGCGAGGTTTCAACGACGCAGAGAAACATCGGTGAAAGTCGGGACTCGGGTGTGCGATCGGTACATTGTGGAACCCGGGCGTTCTCTCGGGTGGAGATGTTGCACCAAGACCTCTGACCTTTCCCCCCCCTCGCTGACCCTGTGCTCTGCGTTGCAGCTGAAGCTGCCTCAAATTCAGAAGATCATGATGGAGTTTGAGAAGCAGTCGGAGATCATGGACATGAAGGAGGAGATGATGAACGACGCCATCGACGATGCCATGGGTGACGAGGATGACGAGGAGGAGAGGTGAGTGAAGAACATACGAACATAAGAATTAGGAACAGGAGTAGGCCATCTAGCCCCTCGAGCCTGCTCCGCCATTCAACAAGATCATGGCTGATCTGGCCCTGGACTCAGCTCCACTTACCCTCCCGCTCCCCGTAACCCTTAATTCCCTTATTGGTTAAAAATCTATCTATCTGTGATTTGAATACATTCAATGAGCTAGCCTCAACTGCTTCCTTGGGCAGAGAATTCCACAGATTCACAACCCTCTGGGAGAAGAAATTCCTTCTCAACTCGGTTTTAAGTTGTCTCCCCCATATTTTGAGGCTGTGCCCCCTAGTTCTAGTCTCCCCGACCAGTGGAAACAACCTCTCTGCCTCTATCTTGTCTATCCCTTTCATTATTTTAAATGTTTCTATAAGATCACCCCTCATCATTCAGAACTCCAACGAGTAAAGACCCAGTCTACTCAATCTATCATCATAAGGTAACCCCCTCATCTCCGGAATCAGCCTAGTGAATCGTCTCTGTACCCCCTCCAAAGCCAGTATATCCTTCCTTAAGTAAGGTGACCAAAACTGCACGCAGTACTCCAGGTGCGGCCTCACCAATACCCTGTACAGTTGCAGCAGGACCTCCCTGCTTTTGTACTCCATCCCTCTGGCAATGAAGGCGGGAGGACAGGGCAACATTACAGTTTCCCCCCCCCCCCCCACCCCCGTTCCCCCTCCCTTGAACATTAGGAACAGGAAGAGGCCATTCGGCCCCTTCGAGCCTGTTCCACCATTCAATCGAATCACGACGGATCCTCGGGATTCCCTGTAAACTGCACAGCCCCCCCCCCCCCCCGGGGAACCCGCGCCCCGCTCCTGGGGAGCCTGCGCACCCGGTTTACCGGCATTTCAGGGCAAAAACCGTGCGGCGGGGCATTCTGAATGGCCTTAAAGGGGCCACGCCAGATGCATTACAAAGTTACAGGCAACATGGCCGATCACATCTTCAGCCTGCGCCCGGGTGCGCTCAGGTCCCGGGTTGTGCCGGACTCCTGGCTCTGCTTTGACCGCCTCCCAGGTGTGAGGGCCAATGTTCCGGCCATGGTGCGGCCCACGCAGTCGTCTGAACCCCCGCCGGCCGCTCACCGGCGGTTACGTTGTCAATACCGCGCGCCGATGTTGCCGCAAGTTTTTGGGGGGGGGGGTGGTGGTGGCGGGTGCGAGGTCCCTTTTAAGAAGCCGTGCGGCCCATTCACCTCGCCAGGCAATGGCGGTTTTTAACGTTCGAACGCCGTCGAGCCAGTTGCGCGGGGCCTGGAGATCGCCGCGCAGCGCAACGGGAACATTGCCGTGCATGCACAGAAATTTTAAGCAACCGCGCATTAAAAGAAACGGGCCACGCAGAGCTCCGCGCAGCCTGTGGGGAACATTGGTGGGGGGGGCGATTCACACAGGCGGGATATTTGCCTTTATTAACCGAGGCATAGAATACAAGAGCAGTTGTATAAAACACTAGTCAGGCCACAGCTGGAGTACTGCGTGCAGTTCTGGTCAATACATTACAGGAAAGATGTGATTGCACTGGAGAGGGTGCAGAGAAGATTTACGAGGATGGCCCACAACCTTCTGACCTAGTGGCGAGTGTGCTGCCCACGGCTGATATTCACGGTTGCATGCAGTCTACACCATCACAGTCTAAACATCCCTGTATTAGGGCTTCCGATAATACTTTTTTGGCGATTGCCATGCGCACTTTGGGTTCGTCACGAGAGCGGGTGCGCTGTGAATGTTTGTAAATGCCGGGAGGGAACGGGCTCCTTTGCAAAGATGATGGAAGGGAGCGGGCTTTTGGGGGCTGGGGGGGGGGGTGGGGAACAGCCCCAAAGCTTCTGGTTCCAGAGTAATGCGCAGTACGCTTCTCCGCAGCTTTCGGTCGTTGACAGCAGTCACACTTTTTTTTTTTGGTTCTCCTCCCTGGCCTCAAGCCCCCCCCTACCCCCCCCCCCCCCCCCCCCAGAAAGGGTTATCCCAACCTCAGCCGAGTGGCCTTCGGGGCCCTGGTCCGCTGACCCCTTCGCAGTTAGTATTAGCGAGGATAAAGCAGCTTCCGTCGGATGCAGTACTGACTCCGTTTTGTCTTTGCAGCGATGCGATCGTGTCGCAGGTACTGGATGAACTTGGCCTGAACCTGACTGACGAACTGTCCAGTAAGTGTCTCCACCAATCAGCAGCACCCCGTCCATGTGTAGGACGTGTCGGAATGCAAGTTAAGCCTTGCTCAGGTTTCGAGGGCTATCTGTTGACGCAGTGCTCTCCGGACAACGTGTCTAACCAGTGCGTGCTCTCCGGCCGACTGGCTATGTTTGCCTGTCTCCATGTGTTAATGGCGCCATCAATCGCACCTTTTGAGACTCGCTTAATTACTTGCCTGTTGGTGTGTGAAGCAGCACTGAATTCGGTGAAGGACTGATTAATGGCCACCCAGGGCCATCTGATACAAGAGAAAGAAAGACTTGCATTTATAGAGCGCATTGCACAACCTCAAGATGTCCCAACGCACTTTACAGCCGAAGAAGATATTTTTGGGGTGTAGTCGCTGTTGTGCCACAGAAAACGCAGCAGCCAATTTGTGCACAGCAAGCTCCCACAAACAGCAATAATGTCCAGATCATCTCTTATTTTTAGTGCAAACTATCGCCCCCATCTCCAATCTCCCTTTCCTCTCCCAAGTCCTTGAACGTGTTGTCGCCTCCCGAATCCGTGCGCATCTTTCCCGCAACTCCGCGTTTGTCTTGTCTCCAATGGACGGCCCCTCCGACGGTGCGGCGCTCCCTCAGCCCTGCCCCTCCGACAGTGCGGCGCTCCCTCAGCCCTGCCCCTCCGACAGCGCGGCGCTCCCTCAGCCCTGCCCCTCCGACAGTGCGGCGCTCCCTCAGCCCTGCCCCTCCGACAGCGCGGCGCTCCCTCAGCCCTGCCCCTCCGACAGTGCGGCGCTCCCTCAGCCCTGCCCCTCCGACAGTGCGGCGCTCCCTCAGCCCTGCCCCTCCGACAGTGCGGCGCTCCCTCAGCCCTGCCCCTCCGACAGTGCGGCGCTCCCTCAGCCCTGCCCCGAAGTATCAGCCTGGGTTATGTGCTGAATCCCTGGAGTGGGGCTTGAACCCACGACCTTGGAGGCGAGAGTGCTGCCCACTGAGCCACTGCTGAGTGCTGAGTGCGCCTGGTTGCCTGCGGTCGGCGTCACCAGCGGTCTGGAGCAGATTCAGACGATGCCAGCAGTCCCCTGTCCCAGACAGATTTCTCACCCCCCTCCCTCTTTATTCACAGACCTCCCAAGCACCGGAGCCTCGCTCAGCGTTGCAGCCGGGAAAAAGGCCGAGCCTGTGGTCCTGGAAGATGCTGACGCCGACTTGGAAAAACGTCTGAAAAATCTTCGTAAAGACTGAGGGAGGCGAATCTTTTTCTCTTCTTTTTTTGTTTTGTGCTTTTTAAATTTTTAAAGTAGTGGGGAAATAATACAAGACCGTACGGAGAGATGGTGATTTAGTTATCTGTTTCCTTTTTTGTTGTTTAATGGAATGATTGGCGAATTATACGGCTGGCTCGGGAGTGAGAATGCGTGGAAATTCCTCTGTCCAATGGGCACAGCGCACCATGGCAGGAGGCACTAACCTAAAAAGGAGCAAAGCTGAGCGAGAGAGAGAATCTCCTGTTGCCGGCAGAGAGAATCAGGAGCTTGTTAGCGGGCAGGTTTTATCCTGCCTCGTAGCTTTGCCTTCCTGCCCTGTATTAATACCCACCACATTGAGAGAGCGAGAGCACGGTTTCTGGACAGCAAAATGTTGCTGTAAGGAAGGCGTTGAAAGCCCACTTGCGATGCTGGGTAAATCGGGAAGGCAGTGATGCTTTTTTTTTTAATCCTGCGTGGTGCGGAGAAGTTGCCCTCCCGCGAGGCACTGGATGAATGCCCAAAGCGGGGGAACCGGTATTCCTCTGATGCCCTTTGGAGATTGTGTCCCTGCAGAATTATTGCCCCACTCTCTAACCCTGCTTCACCCACTTGGTCTTGACTGCCCTGTGCGCTGACGCCACAGGGGATTGATTGGTGTTAAATAGAAGAGCGACTGACTGGCCACACACAAGGAAGAGCAAGAACCGATCCCGGGCTGTGTGTTAGATCCGGGGGTCCTGTGTTGCCTCGTCCGTGTTGCTCATTTATGCACGTCAAAAATGTTATTGTGAGGTGACTGAATTTGACAGCAGAATTAAAAAATCTCGTGCGCACTTCCTGTCTGCTTATTCCGTTGTAATGGAACTGCTGTGTAAACTTGTCACGGTGCAATCGCACCCTCCCTCCACAGCACCACCAGTGGTGGGATGGTATAATTACAACGTGACACGTTTACATAGAAAATTCACATTATAAAAGTGGATATCGGAATTAATGACAGTATGAGGATAAATTATATGACTTTAAATGTGGCCTGGTTATGTCTCCTGTATCCTGCTCTAATTATTACCCCCCACTCTAACCCCGCTTCACCCACTTGGTCTTGACTCCCCAGTGCGCTGACACCACAGGGGATTGATTGGTGTTAATTAGAAGAGTGACTGACCGGCCATACACAAGGAAGAGTAAGAACCGATCCCGCGCTGTGCAGTTAGATCCGAGCGTCTTGTGTTGCCTCGTCCCGAAATGCCGTGTTGTCATTTGTGCCAGGCATACACTTCCCGGCCCCCCCCCCGTGTTCGTTCGTGACTTGCTTCAAACACGACGCCATCCCGAGGGTGCTCGCAGCCAATCTGGGTTTCCCCGGCCCTCGGCAGCCGAACGTCTCTGGGATCGGCGGGGCCGGTGGTGGGGGCAGCAGCAGCGATTAGCCGGGACACTGTGCGATCGGAAGGTGTGCAGGAGAGAAGTGGGGCCGGCACCAGCCTTGCCGTATCGAAGGTTCGCGCTCACCGGTGGCCCTTCCCACGCCACCTGATCTCCCGCGCTATGTCCCAGCGACACTGCATCGCGCTGTGTCTCATTCGTTCTCGAGCCTCGGCCAGTTTACCGTGAAAACACAGACCGGGGGTTTGGGATGGGCAGGGTGTAAAATGTACTATTTTATAAGAACGTAAGAAATAGGAGCAGGAGTCGGCCATACGGCCCCTCGAGCCTGCTCCGCCATTCAATAAGATCATGGCTGATCCGATCATGGACTCAGCTCCACTTCCCCGCCCGCTCCCCATAATTCCTTATTCCCTTATCGTTTTAAGAAACTGTCTTTCATCTAACTCTTACTATCCTGACACTAAAATGAACCGGTTTGGCGGAGGGCTGCTTGTTGTACCCCGGACGCTTGGCAATGGACCCCACACTGTGCACCGTACTGTGTTTTTGGAGAGCTCGGATTGTAAAGTATTAATGGGCGGTCGAGGGAGAGCGGCAGAGTGCTGCTGGGATCTGCACAGCAGAGCGCTTGACCGCGCCAGCTTCTGTGTCGGCCCAGACTGGCGGCACTGCGCCAGTAACCAGCGTCTCGACAACACGCCAGGAGGTCGCCCGCGTGCGCGCCGATGGGCCGTGTACGTTTACAGAGCTCGCGGCAATGCACGGAAGCTCAGCGGCCTCCGGCATAACCCTGCATTTCTTTCTTGAAACTAAAAATGAAAGCTCGCAAAATGCCTTCTGCACAAGCGGCTGTGATGCTGCGCTGCCTGTGAGATTCTCCAACTCCGGCTCCAGAGAAAGGGCCTCCCAGACTCTGCGCTGCATCTAATCTGCCGTCCGCGGGAGCAGGGATTCAGGGCAAGGTGCAGCCAGCACTACATTATTTTTTTTGTGGACGCTTTGATGTTGGGGAAGGCTGTTATTTTTTGACTGTCTGTCTATGCACAATCATCCTTTCCTGTCACAATAAATTATACACCGTTTGGTTATTTTTTGAGATTTTACTGGAGTCCTGCGTCTCACTCTGGATGGTCCCTATTCCTCTGGGTCTTTTGCAGGAAGTGGGGGAGGGGGAGGGGCCCCAACACAGGCCGCCCAGGGAGGGGCAGCTGCTATTCTCCTGCACCACCCCCACCCCCCAACCACCGCCTCTCTCCCCTTCCCCACCCTACTCTGAAGATAGTGCTATAGTGAGAAGATGGGTAATGGGTTTGACTGATCATCATCATAGGCAGTCCCTCAGAGTCGAGGAAGACTTGCTTCCGCTCTTGGCATGTGTTCTTAGGTGGCTGTTCGAGACGAGAGCCACAGTCATAGGTGGGACAGAGAGTCGTTGAGGGAAAGGGTGGGTGGGGAGTCTGGCTTGCCGCACGCTCCTTCCGCTGCCTGCGCTTGGTTTCTGCATGCTCTCGGCGACGAGACTCGAGGTGCTCAGCGCCCTCCCGAATGCACTTCCTCCACTTAGGGCGGTCTTTGGCCAGGGACTCCCAGGTGTCGGTGGGGATGTCGCACTTTATCAGGGAGGCTTTGAGGGTGTCCTTGTAACATTTCCTCTGCCCACCTTTGGCTCGTTTGCCGTGGACGAGTTCCGAGTAGAGCGCTTGCTTTGGGAGTCTCGTGTCTGGCACGCGGACAATGTGGCCCTGCCCAGCGGAGCTGATCGAGTGTGGTCAGTGCTTCAATGCTGGGGATGTTGGCCTGGACAAGAACGCTAATGTTGGTGCGTCTGTCCTCCCAGGGGATTTGTAGGATCTTGCGGAGACATCATTGGTGGTATTTCTCCAGCAACTTGAGGTGTCTACTGTACATAGCGAAAAGATGGCTAACTGGCTGTGGGGATGTGGCAAGGTGGTGAGTCGGGGGGTGAGGGAGGTGGGGGGGTGTTGATCTTGGTCCTTCCCTGGCCCCAAGAATACCTGTTTGTGTTCTATCTCTTGAGCAATCCTTGGTGTGACAGGTTCTCATTCCAGAATTAAACAGCATTTTAATAATTTTATTATATTTAAAAAATATTTATCCAAGCAACGTTGGTTCAAAACACAAACTGAAGATTGGCACCAGGTCGTTGAGCCCTGGGGCCCGAGCTGGTACCGATTGGCTGTGACTTCATCAGAGGTTCACCGAAGGCTGCCGATTGGTCGGTCCCCACAGTAGATCTCCCTGTTGCTGATTGGCTGAATCTTCAGTGGCGACAGTGGGTCCGCTCGAGCGTGCTATTCGGCCAGGAGGAGGTCCCAAACGGTGGGGGGGTCGGATGGTAGGAGAGCAGCTCTCCTGACTCGGGTGCTTGCTGGCCTCTTGTGAGGTCGCCGGGACGTCCCGTTTTAGGGAAGGGAGGGAATTCTGGTGGGAAAACTTCCACATTCTGATTTTTTTTCTCCTTTCAGTATCGTCCTCACTGCTCCCCCGTTCAGCTTGGGAGTCTTGGGGCACAGGGATCTCGATGGAGGTCTGATACTCGAGGTGATTGTGACTGATTGAATCTTGCTCCCCCAGGGCACAGCGATGCCTCGTGTTAAAAGCCAGCTGCACCACACGGTGACACTTTATCTCCAGTGGTTTAGAGTTAGTGGCCTCCTAAATACCGCACTTAATGACTTGACGAGGAAGAAAGACTTGCATTTATATAGCGGCTACCGGACGTCTCTAGGCGCTTTACAGCCAATGAAGTACTTTTGGAGTGTAGTCACTGTTGTAATGTGGGAAACGCAGCAGCCAATTTGCGCACAGCAAGCTCCCACACACAGCAATGTGATAATGACCAGATAATCTGTTTTAGTGATGTTGATTGAGGGATAAATATTGGCCCCAGAACACCAGGGAGAGCTCCCCTGCTGTTTGAAATGGTGGCCTTGGGATCTTTTACATCCACCTGAGAGAGCAGACAAAAGAAGGCCCCTCCGACAGTGCGGCGCTCCCTCAGCACTGCACTGGAGTGTCAGCGTAGATTTGTTTTGTGCTCAAGTCCCTGGGACTTGAACCCATAACCTTCTGACTCCGAGACGAGAGTGCTGCCCACTGAGCCACGGCTGCGAGGGGAGGGGAGGTGAGGTGAGGTGAGGAGCAGAGAGCTGTGTGGATCAGGGGAGTCATTGAGTTCTACTGTGTGTCAATTGACGGGCATGCGAGCCTCAACTGCTGTCTCATTCGCTCCCAACTCCTACTTCGAAACGGAAATCCCAAATCATATGTTAACGTTCTCGTGATTCTTTGAAAGTGAATTGGATTTTATCACAAGTGAGCCTTCACTGAACATCAACCATGGCTGACATTTTGAGTTGGGACAGGGACAAAGAAACACTTGCCTTTTGATGGCGTTGTACAACATCTCCGGAACATGACACGTGATGGAGGTATGGTAACCTGGATTTATATGTAGTTAATGTAGTAAAATTTACCAAGCCTCTTAACAGAGGTAAAAATGGACACCAAATGGTAGAACATAAGAAATAGGAGCAGGAGTCGGCCATTCAGCCCCTCGAGCCTGCTCCGCCATTCAATAAGATCACGGCTGATCTTCGACCTCAACTCCACTTTCCTGCCCGATCTCCATATCCCTTGATTCCCTTAATATCCAAAAATCAATCGATCTCTGTCTTGAATATACTCAAAGACTGAGCCTCCACAGCTCTCTGGGGCAGAGAATTCCAAAGATTCACCCCCCTCTGAGTGAAGAAATTTCTCCTCATCTCAGTCCTAAATGGCCGAGCCCTTATCCTGAGACTGTGACCCCTGGTTCTAGACCCCCCAGCCCGGGGGAAACACCCTCCCTGCATCTACCCTGTCAAGCCCTGTAAGAATTGTGTATGTTTCAATGAGATCACCTCTCATTCTTCTAAACTCCAGATAATATAGGCCCAGTCTACTCAATCTCTCCTCATAGGACAATCCCCCCCATCCCAGGAATCAGTCTGGTGAGCCTTCGTTGCACTCCCTCAATGGCAAGTATATCCTTCCTTAGGTAAGGAGACCAGAACTGTGCACAATACTCCAGGTGTGGTCTCACCAGGGCCCAATATAATTGCAGTTGAAGATGAAGAAGTAACCAAAGGTAGTGTTGAAGGAGGAGGAATATTTTGGAGGGAAGGTGAATGTTCCAGAGTGTGGGGTTGAGATACCTCAAGGCTGTGCCACTAAAAGTCGGGTGGGAAATCTGTAGGGAGGTGGTATCAGAGGAGCGGAGGGTAGTAAGCATAGGGTTGGGGACGGGGAGATAATGGAGGTTGGTGCAGATGAGGGATAATGCAGTGGGTGCACCTAAAAGCAATGAATTCATCCTGCGATATGGGAACCTTTTAGAAAATTGCCCAAAAATTGGCTCCTTGCTGAACAGGAATTGGCTTCACCTCCTGCGGCAAAAAACTGGAGGGAAATTTCTGATAAATGCTGAAATCGCGGCGATAGGTTTCACTGCCGAGGTATGAGCTTGGCTTGGTCGGTAGCCCGACCGGCTCTGAATCAAGTACACAAGCTGGGCAGATGTGCCATTGAAGGAGGAGGACATCAGATCAAGTTTAGGAGATCCCCTGGCACTGATGGAAAAAGAGCAGGTTAAGAACATCGGAAATAGGAGCAGGAGTCGGTCACCTGGCCCCTCGAGCCTGCTCCGCCATGTAATAAGATCATGGCTGATCTGATCATGGACTCGGCTCCACATCCCTGCCCGCTCCCCATAACCCGTCACTCCCTTATCGCTCAAAAATCTGTCCATCTCCGCCTTAAATTATATTCAGTGACCCAGCCTCCACAGCTCTCTGGGGCAGAGAATTCCACAGATTTGCAACCCTCAGAAAGAAGAAATTCCTCCAATTCCGTCAATATTTCCAACTAACCCCATCACAAACCGATTAACTGGTCGATTATTTCAGTGCTTAACTGTTTGCCTAAATAACGACTCTACTTTTAAAGTAATTAATGGGAACATTTAAGGGATGTGACATGGCTATATATAAATGCAAGTCTTTCTATAATGAACAGTGGTAAAGGTTTAAAAAAAAAGACTTGCATTTATATAGCGCCTTTCACGACCACCGGCCATCGCAAAACAGTAAAAGGGAATATTATTTGAATGGGGAGAAATTACAACATGCTGCGGTGCAGAGGGACCTGGGGGTCCTTGTGCATGAAACTCAAAAAGTTAGTTTGCAGGTGCAGCAGGTAATCAGGAAGGCGAATGGAATGTTGGCCTTCATTGCGAGAGGGATGGAGCACAAAAGCAGGGAGGTCCTGCTGCAACTGTACAGGGTATTGGTGAGGCCGCACCTGGAGTACTGTGTGCAGTTTTGGTCACCTTACTTAAGGAAGGATATACTGGCTTTGGAGGGGGTACAGAGACGATTCACTAGGCTGATTCCGGAGATGAGGGGGTTACCTTATGATGATAGATTGAGCAGACTGGGTCTTTACTCCTTGGAGTTCAGAAGGATGAGTGGGGATCTTATAGAAACATTTAAAATAATGAAAGGGATAGACAAGATCGAGGCAGAGAGGTTGTGTCCACTGGTCGGGGGAGACTAGAACTAGGGGGCACAGCCTCAAAATACGGGGGAGCCAATTTAAAACCGAGTTGAGAAGGAATTTCTTCTCCCAGAGGGTTGTGAATCTGGAATTCTCTGCCCAAGGAAGCAGTTGAGGCTAGCTCATTGAATGTATTCAAGTCACAGATAGATAGATTTTTAACCAATAAGGGAATTGAGGGTTACGGGGAGCGGGCGGGTAAGTGGAGCTGAGTCCACGGCTAGATCAGCCATGATCTTGTTGAATGGCGGAGCAGGCTCGAGGGGCTAGATGGCCTACTCCTGTTCCTAATTCTTATGTTCTTATGTTCAAAGCTTTACAGCCAATGAAGTACTTTTGGAGTGTGGTCACTGTTGTAACGTGGGAAACACGGCAGCCAATTTGCGCACAGCAAGCTCCCACAAACAGCAATGTGATAATCTGCTGATTGAAGGATAAATAAATATTGGACCTCTGCTTGCACTTATCGTCAAGGGTCAACATCATGTGCCATGTTTTAGAAGGGCATCACATGATGGAACATTGCATGCCTGCACGGGTCTTTCGGATGAGATGTTAAACCGAGACCCCGTCTGCTCTCGCAGGTGGACGTAAAAGATCCCACGGCACTATTTTGAAGAAGAGCAGGGGAGTTATCCCTGGTGTCCTGGGGCCAATATTTATCCCTCAATCAACATAACAAAAAAAAACCCCAGATGATTTGGTCATTATCACATTGCTGTTTGTGGGAGCTTGCTGTGCACAAATTGGCTGCCGCGTTTCCTACATTATCACAGTGACTACACTCCAAAAGTACTTCATTGGCTGTAAAGCGCTTTGTGACGTGCGATGGTCGTGAAAGGCATTATATAAATGCAAATCTTTCTTTCTAGTGTCCCTCCGACGAAAGGCTACTATAAGTGACAAGTGAGGGGAGGGGGAGGGGGAAGATCGATCCTCCACGGCTGCGGGTTAAGCCACATAGCTCACGGTCCTTTTACACAACATGTGCTCACCACAACAAAACCAGAACGAGACATTCTCGGTGAGACCGTGCCGCCTACGTTTATGAAGATTTGTGAGTGAGCGGGAGATACGGGAAGGAAAGGAGCAATTCTGGGAGGAGGAGCGGACATCCCGGAGAAGCGGGTACCTGCAGACAGAGAGAGAGAGAGAGAGATGTTAATTGAGCAGTGCGCATCCCACTCGGAATTAAGAGGGGAAACCGAACGATGCAACAGGACAGGGACGAGTGTTCCAGCCCTGGTACCCAAGTTCAGAGAGAATTGGATATTGCACTGGGAAGGCTGCAGAGGAGATTTACCAGGATGTTGCCAGGACTGGAGAATTTTAGCTATGAGGAAAGATTGCATAGGCTGGGGGTTTTTTTTGGAACAGAGGAGGCTGAGGGAGACCTTATTGAGGTGTATAAAATTATGAGGGGCCTGGATCATCATCATAGGCAGTCCCTCGGAATCGGGGAAGACTTGCTTCCACTCTATAAATGAGTCCTTAGGTGGCAACAGTCCAATACGAGAGCCACAGTCCCTGTCACAGGTGGGACAGACAGTGGTTGAAGGAAAGGGTGGGTGGGACTGGTTTGCCGCACGCTCCTTCTGTTGCCTGCGCTTGGTTTCTGCACGCTCTCGGCGATGAGACGATGGGGCCTGGATAGAGAGGATAGAAAGGACCTATTTCCCTTAGCAGCTGGGTCAACAACCAGGGGGCATAGATTTAACATAATTGGGGGGAGGTTTAGAGGGGATTTGAGGGGAAATTTCTTCACCCAGAGGGTGGTGGGGGTCTGGAACTCACTGCCTGAAAGGGTGGTAGAGGCAGAAACCCTCACCACATTTAAAAAGTACTTGGATGTGCACTTGAAGTGCCGTAACCTACAGGGCTACGGACCGAGAGCTGGAAAGTGGGATTAGGCTGGAAAGTGGGATTAGGCTGGGTAGCTTTTTGTCGGCCGGCACGGACACGATGGGCCGAAATGGCCTCCTTCCGCGCTGTAAATTTCTGTGATTTTTTTTTTTCTATGAAATCCAGTCAAGGGGATCAAAGCGTTCTCTGTTGTCTGTCAGAGGCCTGTGTGAATTGGTTATTGTTTAGTGGGCACAGCCTACAGAACAAAATTGCCCTCAACGTGGCATAAAATGAAGGCTGGTTGGAAGCAGATTCAATAATAACTTTCAAAAGGGAATTGGTTATTACACGGGATATACGGCCCAGAAACAGGCCTTCGGCCCAACCAGTCCATGCCGGCGTTTATGCTCCACTCGAGCCTCCTCCCGTCTTTCCTCATCTAAATCTATCAGCATAGCCCTCTATTCCCTTCTCCCTCATATCCTTGTCCAGCCTCCCCTTAAATACATCGATACTATTCGCCTCAACCCCTCCCTGTGGCAGCGAGTTCCACATTCTCACCACTCTCTGGGTAAAGAAGTTTCTCCTGAATTCCCCATTGGATTTCTTGGTGACTATCTTATATTGATGGCCTCTAGTTATGCTCTTCCCCACAAGTGGAAACACTCTCTCTGTATCCACTCTATCAAAACCTTTCATCATTATAAACACCTCTATCAGGTCACCCCTCAGGATTTTTACCTGAAGGAGGGCGGGAGCGGAATTGCAGAGCGATGGGGAAAAGATCAGGGAAGTGGGACTAATTGGGCAGCTCTTGCATAAAGGCGGCACAGACACGATGGGCCGAACGGCCCCAGCCTGTGCGGTGTCACGCTGTGACAATTGGCCATGTCACTCGGCCAGGCCTGGGAAAGGTTGGTGTCAGAAATGGGAAAATGCCGTGATGATACACTAGAGGGCGCACCTCGCAGGTAGGAGTTGGGGAGATGGGAATTACCCAGAAGCACTGGCCCAGATACTACAGGTTAAATAAGAGGGAGAGACAAGAAAATTAATGGCAAAGTGAGAGAGTTTGGAGGCTAGAGGTGGCAGAAGGTTCGCTTATTAGATTTTTAAAAACATTCGATCCTGGGATTTGGGCGTCGCTGGCAAGGCCGGTATTTATTGCCCATCCCTAATTGCCCCTTGAGAAGGTGGTGGTGAGCCACCTTCTTGAACCGCTGCAGTCCGTGTGGTGAAGGTGCTCCCACAGTGCTGTTAGGGAGGGAGTTCCAGGATTGTGACCCAGCGACGATGAAGGAACGGCCGATACATTTCCAAATCTGACGGGATTGGACAGGTTAGATGCAGGAAGAATGTTCCCGATGTTGGGGAAGTCCAGAACCAGGGGTCGCAGTCTAAGGATAAGGGGCAAGCCATTTAGGACCGAGATGAGGAGAAACTTCTTCACTCTCAGAATTGTGAACCTGTGGAATTCTCTACCACAGAAAGTTGTTGAGGCCAGTTCGTTAGATATATTCAAAAGGGAGTTGGATGTGGCCCTTACGGCTAAAGGGATCAAGGGGTATGGAGAGAAAGCAGGAATGGGGTACGGAAGTTGCATGATCAGCCATGATCATATTGAATGGCGGTGCAGGTTCGAAGGGCTGAATGGCCTACTCCTGCACCTATTTTCTGTTTCTATGTCGGGATGGTGTGTGACTGGGAGGGGAACGTGGAGGTGGTGGTGTTCCCATGCGCCTGCTGCCCTTGTCCTTCTAGGCGGTAGAGGTCGCGGGTTTTGGGAGGTGCTGTCGAAGAAGCCTTGTCAAGATTTCTACTGTATCCTGACCCAGTGTGTGTGAGAGAGGGGTGGAAAGATTGGAGAGAAAGAATTTGTTGCTGTGGCTACCAGGAGTCAGGAAGAAATTGCTCCAATGATAACACGGAGGAGGGGAGAGGGGGGATCAGTGACTCAATGCAGCACCATTTGGCAGCAAAATTGGATTGAACCACAGTCGGATTATCCTGATGGAGACCAGCAAACTCCGCAAAGAAACAGGCTTGCCAACAATGTCCCCTTTAAATCTTATTTTGGGCGCGTGATCCCTTTAAGGGGCTCATTCAAAATACCGCACAGTCACGGTTTTTCCAGTTTCAAAAGCCGGTGAGCTGGCTCCGTGGGAGCTGCGGAATGCTGCGCAGCTGTGCAACTTAAAGAGGTTTTAGTCGCCAACCCTCCAGGTTTGCCCTGGAGTGTCCAGGAATCGAAGATTAATCTCTCAGACACTGTAACCCGGGAGAAACATCATACAGGCATTAATTCCTTCGAACACTTTTGTTTATTCATTCTGAAAATATTGAAGACGGGGAGGGGGGGTGCTGTTCTACTGGGTGAGGTGGTTGAAGGCAGGTCATGTGATGAAACCTCCAGGAATATGCCCACCCAGAGTTGGCAACGCTGTTCCCCCTATTGACCAAACCTCACAACTACACCCTGAAAGTTGACAAAATTGAGTGGGAAAGGTTAACCAATTCCTTGACAATTGGGGGCAGGAAATGAGCATCTATTTTAAAAAATTTATTCCTTCATGGAATGTGGCAAGGCCAGCATTTATTGCCCATTGAGAAGGTGGTAGTGAGCTGCCTTCTTGAACCGCTGCAGTCCATGTGGTGAAGGTGCTCCCACACAGCGCTGACTTTGTCATAGTGGTTTGGTGCAACTAAGTGTCTCACTGGGACATTTTGGAGGGCAGTTAAGAGTCAACCACTTTGCTGTGGGTCTGGAGTCACACATCGGCCAGACCAGGTAAGGGCAGTAGATTTCCTTCTCTGCAGGACATCAGTTGGGTTTTTGCAACAAGCCGCTAGTTACATGGTCACCAGATTTATTTAATTCACTGAATTTAAATTCCTCAGCTGTGATGGGATTTGAACCCTTTTCTCCGGATCATTAGACCTCTGGATTATGAGCCCACTAACATTATCACGGTGCTACCATACTCTGTTAGGGACATTGGAAGAGTAGGAGGCCATTCAGCCCCTCGAGCCCCTTCCGTCAAATGTTGGAAGGTTTTTTGATTTATAGACTGAGAGTGGAATCGGGACTTTGCCTGGTGTTGTGGCCCTGGTGAGTACAGGAGCAGGAGGAATCAGGACACAAAGGCTACATTTTCAGAGAGGAATTTTCCCAGATTTTTTTTCTCCCTAAATTGGCCTGGGTTTTTATCTGTTTTTTGCCTCTCCCAGGAGATCACATGGCTCCGGTTGGGGTGGAGTGTAGAATGTTTCAGTATAAGGGGTGTCGCAGTTGTGTGAGGCGGACTGGTTGGGCCGGGTGCTCTTTACCTGTCCGCCATTATTCGTGGGTTTATATGTAACCCACAGAGCTGCTGACCGAGGGCCGTGCGGCTCTTTGTCGGCCGGCGCGGACACGATGGGCCAAAATGGCCGCCTTCTGCGCGGTAAATTTCTATGATTCTATTTTATTCGTCCATCAACCTCAGTTGGGAGACCAGACAGTGCATGCCGTAGGCATGACATTTGTCATCTGTTCCCTGGGCTTGATGTGAGCACGATTGGGCATTTGGGAAAGTCTGCCTCCCAGACTGACTCCCTCTCCTGGCCGGCTGAGGGAGCACTGCGGCAGTTAGCCCGTGAAGGCAGTTCCTGCAGCCCAATGGATAACTACCACGAAAATAGTGACACCCAACTGATCAGATACCAGACGCTCACCAGTCAGCAGTTGTTAAACTTTAAATCCTAACGTTTTCATGCAGCTCTTGTAAGCCTGAGTGGCATCTTTACAGCTTTCTTCTCCTTTATCTGCAATGCTGGAAATGATATAAAACAAAATCGCCAAAGTTAAAGGCAGATTGACCATTGTGGGAAACACATTAAAGCCCCAAACTCCCTCGGTACTTTAAAAAAAATTTGTTCCTGGGATGTGGGCGTCGCTGGCAAGACCGGCGTTTTTTGCCCATCCCTAATTGCCTCTTGAGAAGGTGGTGGTGAGCCGCCTTCTTGAACCGCTGCAGTCCGTGTGGTGAAGGTGCTCCCACAGTGCTGTTAGGGAGGAAGTTCCAGGATTGTGACCCAGCGACGATGAAGGAACGGCCGATATATTTCCGAGTCGGGATGGTGTGTGACTGGGAGGGGAACGTGGAGGTGGTGGTGTTCCCATGGACATGCTGCCCTTGTCCTTCTAGGTGGTAGAGGTCGTGGGTTTGGGAGGTGCTGCACTGCTGTGGCTCAGTGGGCAGCACTCTCGCCTCTGAGTCAGAAGATTGTGGGTTCAAGTCCCACTCCAGGAACTTAAGCACAAAAATCTAGGCTGACAACTCCCAGTGCAGTGCTGAGGGAGCGCTGCACTGTTGGAGGTGCCATCTTTCAGATGAGACATTAAACCGAGGCTTTGTCAGCTCTTTCAGGTGGATGTAAAAGATCCCACGGCACTATTTCAAAGAAGAGCGGGGAGTTCTCCCCGGTGTCCTGGGGCCAATATTTATCCCTCAGTCAACGTCACTGAAACAGATTATCTGGGTCATTGTCACATTGCTGTTTGTGGGAGCTTGCTGTGCGCAAATAGGTTGCCTCGTTTCCCACATTACAACAGTGACTACACTTCAAAAGTACTTCATTGGCTGTAAAGCGCTTTGAGACATCCAGTGGTTGTGAAAGGCGCTATATAAAGGCAAGTCTTTTTTTTTCTCCCAGAGACTCTCCTCTGGAGCAACAGCAGGAACTGAACCTAATCCAGCCACACCCAAGTGACAAGTGCTGATTCTTTCATTTTAGGCTACTGGCCAGTGACCCCTTTAACAAGCAATAAAACCTGTCCATTAACCAAATTAAATGAACCTTAGTAAATGTGGTTTGGGGCAGTGTTGCCAAAGACATCAACCACTAGCCACAACTATTTGGGGTTAAAACTTTAAATCAAATGTTCCCTCTTGTAAGGGAACCAAACCCCACAAATGAACTAATAAACAGGGAAGCTTAACAAATCTAATTCAATTAAAATTTTGTTGCCGGGGGTGATGATGCACTCCAGTCCCTCCGGTGCCCACCTCTCGCGGAAGGCCGCGAGCGTACCGGTGGACACCGCGTGCTCCATCTCCAGGGACACCCCTGGCTCGGATGTAACCGCGGAAGAGAGGCAGGCAGTCGGGCTGAACGACCCCCTCGACCGCCCGCTGCCTGGACCGGCTGATGGCCCCCCTTGGCCAGGCCCAGGAGCAGTCCCGCGAGGAGGCCCTCCGACCTGCCCGCTCCCCTCCGCACAGGGTGCCCAAAGATTAGGAGAGTGGGACTGAAGCGCAACCAGAAATTGAGGAGCAGCCCCTTCAAATAATGGAACAGGGGCTGCAACCTCGCACACTCAACATACACACGGAACACGGACTCCTCCAGACCGCAGAAAACGCAGGCAACTAATTGCATTTCTAATTAGTAAATAGAACGTGGCGATAGGCACTGTCGCTGAACATCTCTGGTGGCGGAATCTAGAACAAGGGGCACAATCTTAAAATTAGAGCCAGGCCGTTCAGGGGTGATGTCAGGAAACACTTCTTCACACAAAGGGCAGTGGGAATCTGGAACTCTACCCCCCCAGAAGGCTGTTGAGGCCGGGGGTCCTTTAAAAATTTCAAGACGGAAATTGAGAGATTTTTGTTGGGTAAGGGTATCGAGGGATTAAGAACATAAGGAATAGGAGCAGGAGTCGGCCATTCGGCCCCTCGAACCTGCTCCGCCATTCAATGAGATCATGGCTGATCTGATCTTGGCCTCAACTCCACTTCTCTGCCCTCTCCCCATAACTCTTGACGGCACTATAGTTCAAAAATCTGTCTATATATTCAGTGACCCAGCCTCCACAGCTCTCTGGGGCAGAGAATTCCACAGATTCATGACTCCCTGAGAGAAGAAATTCCTCCTCATCTCCGTTTTAAATGGGCGACCCCCTTATTCTGAAACTATGCCCCCTAGTTCTAGATTCCCCCAGGAGGGGAAACATCCTCTCTGCATCTATCCTGTCCAGCCCCCTCAGAATCTGATACATTTCAATAAGATCACCTCTCATCCTTCTAAACTTCAATGAGTACAGGCCCAACCTGCTCAACCTTTCCTCATAAGACAAACCCTAATTGAGCAACGGTGGGAAACTGGATTTGAGGTGCAGATCAGCCTCAATCCGATTGAATGGCGGGAGCAGGCTCGAGGGGCTAAATGGCCAACTCCTGCTCCTACCTTTTGTAAAATGGTAAAATGATGAACAGCAGAGTGTGTGAATATGTTGTGAGTGCTTTACTTACTTGGTTACATGGGGTATACGGCCCAGAAACAGGCCATTCGGCCCAACCAGTCCATGCCAACGTTTATGCTCCACTCGAGCCTCCTCCCGTCTTTCCTCATCTAAATCTATCAGCATAACCCTCTATTCCCTTCTCCCTCATATCCTTGTCCAGCCTCCCCTTAAATGTATCGATACTATTCGCCTCAACCCCTCCCTGTGGCAGCGAGTTCCACACTCTCACCGCTCTCTGGGTAAAGAAGTTTCTCCTGAATTCCCCATTGGATTTCTCGGTGACTATCTTATATTGATGGCTTCTAGTTATGCTCTTCCCCACAAGTGGAAACACTCTCTCTGTATCCACTCTATCAAAACCTTTCATCATTATAAACACCTCTATCAGGTCACCCCTCAGGATTTTTACCTGAAGGAGGGCGGGAGCGGAATTGCAGAGCGATGGGGAAAAGATCAGGGGAGTGGGACTAATTGGGCAGCTCTTGCATAAAGGCGGCACAGACACGATGGGCCGAACGGCCCCAGCCTGTGCGGTGTCACGCTGTGACAATTGGCCATGTCACTCGGCCAGGCCTGGGAAAGGTTGGTGTCAGGAATGGGAAAATGCCGCGATGATACACTAGAGGGCGCACCTCGCAGGTAGGAGTTGGGGAGATGGGAATTACCCAGAAGCACTGGCCCAAATACTACAGGTTAAATAAGAGGGAGAGACAAGAAAATTAATGGCAAAGTGAGAGAGTTTGGAGGCTAGAGGTGGCAGAAGGTTCGCTTATTAGATTTTTTAAAACATTTGATCCTGGGATGTGGGCATCGCTGGCAAGGCCGGCATTTATTGGCCATCCCTAATTGCCCCTTGAGAAGGTGGTGGTGAGCCGCCTTCTTGAACCGCTGCAGTCCGTGTGGTGAAGATGCTCCCACAGTGCTGTTAGGGAGGGAGTTCCAGGATTGTGACCCAGCGACGATGAAGGAACGGCCGATACATTTCCAAGTCTGATGGGATTAGACAGGTTAGATGCAGGAAGAATGTTCCCGATGTTGGGGAAGTCCAGAACCAGGGGTCACAGTCTAAGGATAAGGGGTCGGCCATTTAGGACCGAGATGAGGAGAAACTTCTTCACTCAGAGGGTGGTGAACCTGTGGAATTCTCTGCCCCAGAGGGCTGTGGAGGTTCAGTCTTTGAATATGTTCAAGGCTGAGACAGACAGATTCTTGAACTACAGGGGAGACAAGGGATATGGGGAGCGGGCGGGAAAGTGGAGTTGAGGTCGAAGATCAGCCATGATCTTATTGAATGGCGGAGCAGGCTCAAGGGGCCGAATGGCCGACTCCTGCTCCTATTTCTTATGTTCTTATGTTGTCCCCTTAAGTGCATCTATACTATTCATTAGTCACTGAAAGGTGATAGATGTTTGTTAAGTGCATATACACAGGTGAAGTGCATCTCCCTGTACTATGCGAGTGTGTGCGTATGAAGTGTTTTCAACGAAAATTGGTGTATGTGGTTAAAATGGGTCACATTTAATGAGTCAGCAATTGCTATTGGACAACTCGAGTGCAGAGGGAGCTTTACTCTGCACCTAAACCTTGCTAGACCAGGGACCTCAAACACAATGTACTCCGTTCCCCAGCATTAATGTTCCTCATCTTGATAAGACACAGAATTCAGACAACAACAACCTGTATTTATATAGCGCCTTTAACGCAGTGAAACGTCCCAAGATGCATTCACAGGAGTATTAGGAGACAAAAAATTTAACACCAAGCCGCATAAGGAGAAATTAGCGCAGGTGACCAAAAGCTTGGTCAAAGAGGTCGGTTTTAAGGAGCGTCTTGAAGGAGGAGAGAGAGAGAGGTAGAGAGGCGGAGAGGTTTAGGGAGTGAGTTCCAGAACTTGGGGCCCAGGCAACAGAAGGCACAGCCACCGATGGTGGAGCGATTATAATCAGGGATGCTCAAGAGGGCAGAATTAGAGGAGCGCAGAGATCTCGGGGGGGCTGGAGGGCAGAGATAGGGAGAGACGAGGGCCATGGAGGGATTTGAAAACAAGGATGAGAATTTTGAAATCGAGACGTTGCTTAACTGGGAGCCAGTGTAGGTGAGCGAGCACAGGGGGTGATGGGTGAGCGCCTTGGTGCGAGTTAGGACACGGGGCAGCGAGCACAGGGGATGATGGGTGAGCGCCTTGGTGCGAGTTAGGACACGGGGCAGCGAGCACAGGGGATGATGGGTGAGCGGGACTCGGTGCAAGTTAGGACACGGGGCAGCGAGCACAGGGAATGATGGGTGAGCGCCTTGGTGCAAGTTAGGACACGGGGCAGCGAGCACAGGGGATGATGGGTGAGCGGGACTCGGTGCGAGTTAGGACACGGGGCAGCGAGCACAGGGGATGATGGGTGAGCAGGACTCGGTGCGAGTTAGGACAGGGGGCAGCGAGCACAGGGGGTGATGGGTGAGCGCCTTGGTGCGAGTTAGGACACGGGGCACAGGGGGTAATGGGTGGGCGGGACTCGGTGCGAGTCAGGACATGGGGCACAGGGGGTGATGGGTGGGCGGGACTCGGTGCGAGTCAGGACACGGGGCACAGGGGGTGATGGGTGGGCGGGACTCGGTGCGAGTTAGGACACGGGGCACAGGGGGTGATGGGTGGGCGGGACTCGGTGCGAGTTAGGACAGGGGGCAGCGAGGACAGGGGGTGATGGGTGAGCGGGACTCGGTGCGAGTTAGGACAGGGGGCAGCGAGGACAGGGGGCAGCGAGCACAGGGGATGATGGGTGAGCGGGACTCGGTGCGAGTTAGGACACGGGGCACAGGGGGTGATGGGTGGGCGGGACTCGGTGCGAGTTAGGACAGGGGGCAGCGAGGACAGGGGGTGATGGGTGAGCGGGACTCGGTGCGAGTTAGGACACGGGGCACAGGGGGTGATGGGTGGGCGGGACTCGGTGCGAGTTGGGCCCAACATGAGAAGCAGTGCTGTTCCCAGTCTCAGAATGGAGACACCGTCTCGAATCATGTACCGACAGGGAACATGTCCAGAAACCTGGGTGTCCCCTGGGTTTATCTGGGTGGATAGCATGCAGAAACCCGGCACTAATGATCAGTCAGATTTCATTACACGCGGACAATGGAAATCACACCGTCAGCCAGCCGTGAAATGCCCGGAAATTCTTCCCTGGTTCCATGAGCTGACAAGCGCTGAGTCAGCCTGTCTAAATCAACCATCGTCCTTGGCACCGCCCTCCACCCTTGCCCCGGGGGTCGGTCTCGACACATCAACAGCCAAAGTCACCGTCAGCTCGAATTAGGGAACAGAGCTCGAGGTTAAAACAACACCAGGCACTCAGAAGACACTCACGCCAACAGCGCCGGTCGTGGAGGTTTTCTTGACGCTAGTTAAACCTGAGTGGAGCAGCTCTGCTTCGACGTTGGAATCTTTTTTTTTCCTTGGTGTAGTCTCTCAATTTTAAACCCTGCCGCCTCCCTCTTTCAAAATCTCCAGATTCGAGGTGCCACGCTGGTATCCATTCACCAACTCGCCTCAAATGCCTGCTTCTCCATCAGCTTGGATAGTGAGTGTCCGCAGACTATTTGACTGTGGGAGGCACCGCCGCCATTGAAAATAAACCCCAATGCACGCACCAGTTTTGGCAGGAGGCAGTGGGGAATCCCAGTTAATTCTACCCCCCCCCCCCCACCTCCACTCCGGGGGTCTGGGATCCGTTATCTCAATCCTCCCGACCGTCGGAGAACTCGGTATAGTTTGGGAATCAATCCTGGGACCTTCCGGTCGGTATGGCCTGCCCGATTGGGGAGGTAAAATATCTGCAACGTGGTTGGTCGCACTCTTGCCTCCGATTCAGGGGGCTGTGGGTTCAGGTCCGACTTCAGGACCTCGCCTGATGCCGGGCCGAGGGAACGCTGCATTGTTCGGATGAGATGTCAGGCTGAAGGTCCTGCCTGTTTTCTTAGGTGGGCGGAACAGACCCCATTATGCTAGTTGAAGCTCAGGAGGGGTGTCCTGGCCAACATTCTACCCTCAACCAGCATCGCCAAAAACATATTTAACTGTCCCTGCATCTCACTGCTGTGTGTGTGGGAGCTTGCTGTGCGCGAATTGGCTGCTGCGTTTCCCCACGGAACAACAGTGACTACTGCATTTCAAATATAATCGGCTATCGACTCTTTTTTGACATCTTGAGGACGTGAAAGAAAGACTTGCATTTATATAGCGCCTTTCACGACCACCGGACGTCTCAAAGCGCTTTACAGCCAATGAAGTATTTTTTGGAGTGCAGTCACTGTTGTAATGTGGGAAACGCAGCAGCCAATTTGTGCACAGCAAGCTCCCACACACAGCAATGTGATGATGACCCAGATAATCTGTTTCTTTTGTTATGTTGATTGAGGGATAAATATTGGCCCAGGACACTGGGGAGAACGCCCTGCTCTTCTTCAAAATAGTGTATGGGATCTTTTATATCCACCTGAGAGAGCAGACGGGTCCTCGGTTTAACGTCTCATCCGAAAGACAGCACCTCCGGTAGAGCAGCACTCCCTCAGTACTGCCCCTCCGACAGTGCAGCGCTCCCTCAGTATTGCCCCACCGACAGTGCGGTGCTCCCTCAGTACTGCCCCTCCGACAGTGCGGCGCTCCATCAGTATTGCCCCTCCGACAGTGCAGCACTCCCTCAGTACTGCCCCTCCGACAGTGCAGCACTCCCTCAGTACTGCCCCTCCGACAGTGCAGCGCTCCCTCAGTACTGCACTGGAATGTCAGCCTAGATTTAGGTGCTCAAGTCCCACTGAGCCACAGCTGACACTATATCAATGCAAGCTCCTCTCTCTCTGCACAATGCTCTGCTGCTGTTTCCAACAGGACCTCCACCTACCAATGTGTTTAAACTCTTCACCTCCTTAACTTAATGGTAAGCCCCTGTCAGACAACATTATCTGCAGCAAACGGTCTCCTCCCTCTACCGGAGGGGTTAATTAGGGAGGTTGCTGACAAAGTATCTCGCTAATGGCCACGGGGGTGATTAGTCCGGAAAGGCGCTGAGCATCTCGCGTCTTGACGCCGAGAGCGTGCAGAAACCAAGCGCAGGCAGCGGAAGGAGCGTGCGGCAAACCAGTCCCACCCTCCCCTTCCCTCAATCACTGTCTGTCCCACCTGAGACAGGGACTGTGGCCCTTGTATTGGACGGTTCAGCCACCAAAGAACTCACTTTGGGAGTGGAAGCAAGTCTTCCTCGATTTCGAGGGACTGTCTATGATGATGATTAGTCCCTCATTGACTCATTAACACAGCCGTTTGGATCATTTAAAGGAATTCCGTTCTTTACTACGCAAGATAAGTACGGATAAGGGAGGCCATTCAGCCCATCTAGTTCATACTTCTACAGAATGCAATTGCACTTCACCCATCTCCGTTCCCCTGCTCCCTCCCCTATTTAGCTCATGCTTGAATGACCAATATTTTCCCATAACTGTTGAAACATGACTCCATTTTATAAAACACTGGTTTGCCCACAACTTGAGTATTGTGTCCAATTCTGGGCACCACACTTTAGGAAGGATGTGAAGGCCTTAGAGAGGGTACAGAAAAGATTTAGGAGAATGGTTCCAGGGATGAGGGACTTCAGTTACGTGGATAGACTGGAGAAGCTGGGGTTGTTCTCCTTGGAGCAGAGAAGGTTGAGAGGAGATTTGATCGAGGTGTTCAAAATCATGAGGGGTCTGGACAGAGTAGAGAGAGAGAAACTGTTCCCATTGGTGGAAGGGTCGGGAACCAGAGGACACAGATTTAAGGCGATTGGCAGAAGAACCAAAGACGACATGAGGGAAAACATTTTTACGCAGCGAGTGGTTAGGATCTGGAATGCGCTGCCTGAGAGGGTGGTGGAGGCAGACTCAATCGTGGCTTTCAAAAGGGAGTTGGATAAGTACCTGAAGGAGAAAATACTGCAAGGCTACGGAGAAAGGGCTGGGGGAGTGCGACTGGCTGAGGTGCTCTTGCAGAGAGCCGGCACGGGCTCGACGGGCCGAATGGCCTCCTTCTGTGCTGTAACCGTTCTGTGGTTCTCGGTGTTAATGAGGTTGTGCTGTCTGACATCAGTCCTGCACTTCATAAGAACATAAGAGATAGGAGCAGGAGTCGGCCATTCGGCCTCTCGAGCCTGCTCCGCCATTCAATAAGATCATGGCTGATCTGACCTTGGGCTCAGCTCCACTTCCCCGCCCGCTCCCCATAACCCTCGACTCCCTTATCGTTCAAAAATCTGTCTATCTCCACCTTAAATATATTCAATGACCCAGCCTCCACAGCTCTCTGGGGCAGAGAATTCCACAGATTCACGACCCTCTGAGAGAAGAAATTCCTCCTCATCTCCGTTTTAAATGGGCGACCCCTTATTCTGAAACTATGCCCCCTAGTTCTAGATTCCCCCACGAGGGGAAACATCCTCTCTGCATCCACCCTGTCGAGCCCCCTCAGAATCTGATACATTTCAATAAGATCACCTCTCATTCTTCTAAACTCCAATGAGTACAGGACCAACCTGCTCAACCTTTCCTCATAAGACAACCCCTTCACCTCAGGAATCAACCGAGTGAACCTTCTCTTGTTGCTGGTTTATCTCCTTCTGTTGCCCATTGTAATGTAGTTTGCATTCTCTACAATCACTTAATATCATACCTACCTCCACAAGGTCCTCTCACATTCCTGCTCCTTTATGGCTGTATTGTCCAACGCCCTCACTCAACGCTTAGCCTGTTTTAGTGACTTGGACTTGCATTTAGAGACGTGCACTTCAACCTATATCTAATAAATGTATCGAATTAAAATGGGGATTTACGAGGATGTTGCCTGGACTGGAGAATTTTAGTTTTGAGGAAAGATTGGATGGGCTGGGGTTGTTTTCTTTGGAACTGAGGAGGCTGAGGGGAGACCTTATTGAGGTGCATAAAATTATGAGGGTCCTGGATAGAGTGGATAGGAAGGACCTGTTTCCCTTAGCGGAGGGGTCAACAACCAGGGGGCACAGATTTAAAGTAATTGGGGGGAGGTTTAGAGGGGATTTGAGGGGAAATGTCTTCACCCAGAGGGTGGTGGGGGTCTGGAACTCACTGCCTGAAAGGGTGGTAGAGGCAGAAACCCTCACCACATTTAAAAAGTTCTTTAAAAAGTAACCTACAGGGCTACGGACCAAGAGCTGGAAAGTGGGATTAGGCTGGGTAGCTCTTGGTCGGCTGGCACGAACACGATGGGCCGAATGGCCTCCTTCTGCGCCGTAAATTTCTCTGATTCTCTGATTCTATGATCCAGTTGTCGCGGACTGAGTGGAGCGGAGGTTGACCATGGTACGTCTTGAGGCCTGTTCCAGTTCCTCATCCAATACACCAACAGCAACTTGCATTTATATAGCGCCTTCAATGTAGTGAAACATCCCAAGGCTTCACGGGAGTATTGTCAGACAAAAAATTGACACCGAGCAACAAAAGGAGGTATAAAGGACAGGCGACCAAAAGCTTGGTCAAAGAGGTGGGTTTTAAGGGGCGTTGTAACGGAGGAGAGAGAGGCGGAGAGGTTTAGGGAGGGAGTTCCAGAGCTTGGGGCCCAGGCAGCTGAAGGCACGGCCACCAACAAGCCCCACCATTACCAGACCTCGTGCGTCTTCCTCACAGACCTCGAGGCCTGTCCGCCTTGTTTCACTGCAGGAACCTTGGGTGACGTGTGAGCGGGGGGGGGGGGCCATGTTGGTTTGCGTTGACTTTCACCGTGGGAGGGTGGGAGGGGGGGGGAACTGCTTCCCAAGTCGCTGCGAGGTAGCTCAAGTCGAGGAGCATTACCGGTGCTGGAAGAGGCTCCCTCCTCCTGTGCTGGGGAGGGGTGGGAATTGACAAGAACCCTAATTGGAATAACGGGACCGCCGAGACGGAATTCCTCGCCGATTCCCGAAAACGGTGACTGCGGAGGCGATTACAGGCAAGCTGACAGGTCGGCGACGCACGATCTTTTGGGGGCAATGTATTTAACTGTGCAGCGATTCTGCAACGTATCTGGTTCGAAACCTCAGAATCCCTAACGCTCTGAGTGGTTTTTTTTAAAAAAAAAAAGAAACCCTATACAATTACCGTCAAGTTTCAGAAATACCAGCTGTCTTGTCACATCAAAACTCAGACAGGAATTCGTCTTAACGCTAATCAACCTGCTCACCATTTCACCATGGCACTTTTCAGCTCCGCACAGGCGGTCTCAGAAGGAATCGCCGTGACCTTGTCTTTCTCCGCTGCGCGCAGGCTCTCCTGATCTTTACTGTCTGACATGGCGACGCTCCTCCGAATGGTCGACTCTCCCTCTCTCCGCCCCTCTCTCTCTCTCTCTCTCTCTCTCTCTCTCTCCACTCCCCTCGGAGCTGAGGAGTGGAAGATAATTTTTTTGTCAAATGACGGCAGCCAAGGGCGGAGGTCAACAGCCGGGGCAGGAGAGATAACGTGACAGGCTCGGGCACGGCTAATGCGAAGCTTATGTAACATCGCTGCAGCCGGCCATCGGTGAGGGACGTGACGCTTGACCTATTTAACCGTCTGCGGACTGGGCGACACTGAAACTCTTTTAAATGATAACTTTAAGCCAAGTGTCCCCTGTGGTAAAAGGGGGACAACCACAACTCAAACCCGCAAGGTAACAAATTAGCGTTAAAGGGAACCTTAGCCAAATCAAATTAAAACAGAAAGCAAGCGCAGGCAGCGGAAGGAGCGTGCGGCAAACCAGCCCCACCCTCCCTTTCCCTCAACCACTGTCTGTCCCACCTGTGACAGGGACTGTGGCTCTCGTATTGGACTGTTCAGCCACCTAAGGACTCATGTTTAGAGTGGAAGCAAGTCTTCCTCGATTCCGAGGGACTGCCTACGATGATGATAATGCACTCCAGTCCCTCCGGCGCCCACCTCTCGCGGAAGGCCGCGAGCGTACCGGTGGACACCGCGTGCTCCATCTCCAGGGGACACCCCATGGCTCGGACGTAACCGCGGGAGAGAGGCAGGCAGTCGGGCCGAGCGGCCAATATTTCCTGGCCAATATTTATCCCTCAACCAACATAACAGAAACAGATTATCCGGGTCATTATCACATTGCTGTTTGTGGGAGCTTGCTGTGCGCAAATGGGCTGCCGCGTTTCCCACGTTACAACAGTGACCGCACTCCAAAAGTACTTCATTGGCTGTAAAGCGCTTTGGGACATCCTGAGGTCATGAAAGGCGCTATATAAATTAAGTCCTTTTCTATTCGTGGACAGCAAGCCAGTCAGTTTAAATTTCCCCTCCCCCACACCGACACTACCTCGAGTTGAGGTACAGTAGCAGCTGGACGTGTCAATCTCTGGGACCTCACAGAAGAAATGGTTCTGCGTGTGAGCAGCGGGATGGTGAGTGGGAATAGGGCTATCTGAGGGCAGGGAGGGGCGTGTGTGCGGAGGGTGGGGGGCAAGACAAACTGCACCCACACATACTTTACAGCAGGGGTCAGTGGAGAGTAATCGGGAGCAGGAACCCTGACTGGTTGTACCTTGCTTCACGGACACAAACCAACGGCATGTGTTTCTATTGCATGGAATGTTCAGCACAGGAACAGGCCACTGGGCCCCAGCGCTCCGTGCCGGGGTTTATGCCCCACCGCTCCGTGCCGGGGTTTATGCCCCACCGCTCCGTGCCGGGGTTTATGTTCCACACCAGCCCCCTCCCACCCCTCTCCATCTCACCCCATCACCATATCCTTCTGTTCCTTTCTCCCTCATGTGTTTATCTGGCTTCCCCTTAAATGCATCGATACTGTTGTGTATGCAACACTGTGCCACCAGAGGGCGTACCTGTTGGAGTCCCAAGTCATCCCAGCATCCCTTGGGAGCACTGTATATAAGCAGGTCTCCCATGCTGTACCAGCACTCTGGAGTCTGAATAACAAGACTAAGGTCACACTTACGTCTACAGTACTCAGTCATATTGCTTTATTCAACTCATAACAGAGATTATTCGCCTCAACCCCTCCCTGTGGCAGCGAGTTCCACATTCTCACCACTCGCTGGGTAAAGAAATTTCTCTTGAATTCCCCATTGGGTTTATTGGTGACTATCTTATATTGATGCCCCCCCTAGTTCTGGCCTCACCCCACAAATGGAAACATCTTCTCTACGTCTACCCTATCCAACCCTTTCATAAGCTTAAAGTCCCCCATCAGCTCATCTCTCGGCCTTCCCTGCGAGAAAGGAGCTCCCGCCGGTTCAGTCTTTCCTGATGGTTATAACCACTCAATTCTGGTATCACAAAACGGTTACGGCACAGGAGGAGGCCATTCGGCCCATCGAGCCCGTGCTGGCTCTCTGCAAGAGCACCTCAGCCAGTCCCCCTCCCCCGCCCTTTCCCCGTAGCCCTGCTAATCTTTTTCCTTCAGGTACTTATCCAACTCCCTTTTGAAAGCCACGATTGAGTCTGCCTCCACCACCCTCTCAGGCAGCGCATTCCAGATCCTAACCACTCGCTGCGTAAAAAATGTTTCCCTCATGTCGTCTTTGGTTCTTCTGCCAATCGCCTTAAATCTGTGTCCTCTGGTTCCCGACCCTTCCACCAATGGGAACAGTTTCTCTCTATCCACTCTGTCCAGACCCCTCATGATTTTGAACACCTCGATCAAATCTCCTCTCAACCTTCTCTGCTCCAAGGAGAACAACCCCAGCTTCTCCAGTCTATCCACGTCACTGAAGTCCCGCATCCCTGGAACCATTCTCGTAAATCCCCTCTGCGCCCTCTCTAAGGCCTTCACATCCTTCCTAAAGTGTGGTGCCCAGAATTGGACACAGTGCTCCAGATGGGGCCGAACCCGTGTTTTATACAGGTTCTTAGAAACATAGAAAATAGGTGCAGGCGTAGGCCATTCGGCCCTTCTAGCCTGCACCACCATTCAATGAGTTCATGGCTGAACATGCAACTTCAGTACCCCCTTCCTGCTTTCTCGCCATACCCCTTGATCCCCCGAGTAGTAAGGACTTCATCCAACTCCTTTTTGAATATATTTAGTGAATTGGCCTCAAAACTTTCTGCGGTAGAGAATTCCACAGGTTCACCACTCTCTGGGTGAAAAGTTTCTCCTCATCTCGCTCCTAAATGGCTTACCCATTATCCTTAGACTGTGTCCCCTGGTTCTGGACTTCCCCAACATTAGGAACATTCTTCCTGCATCTAACCTGTCTAACCCCGTCAGAATTTTAAACGTTTCTATAAGGTCCCCTCTCATTCTTCTGAACTCCAGTGAATACAAGCCCAGTTGATCCAGTCTTTCTTGATAGGTCAGTCCCGCCATCCCGGGAATCAGTCTGGTGAACCCTCGCTGCACTCCCTCAATAGCAAGAATATCCTTCCTCAGGTTAGGAGACCAAAACTGTACACAATACTCCAGGTGTGGCCTCACCAAGGCCCTGTACAACTGTAGCAACACCTCCCTACCCCTGTAATCAAATCCCCTCGCTATGAAGGCCAACATGCCATTTGCTTTCTTAACCGCCTGCTGTACCTGCATGCCAACCTTCAATGACTGATGTACCATGACACCCAGGTCTCGTTGCAGCTCCCCTTTTCCTAATCTGTCACCATTCAGATAATAGTCTGTCTCTCTGTTTTTACCACCAAAGTGGATAACCTCACATTTATCCACATTATACTTCATCTGCCATGCATTTGCCTACTCACCTAACCTATCCAAGTCGCTCTGCAGCCTCATAGCATCCTCCTCTCAACTCACACTGCCACCCGCAAATTTGGAGATACTATATTTAATCCCCTCGTCTAAATCATTAATGTACAGTGTAAACAGCTGGGGCCCCAGCACAGAACCTTGCGGTACCCCACTAGTCACTGCCTGCCATTCTGAAAAGTACCCATTTACTCCTACTCTTTGCTTCCTGTCTGACAGCCAGTTCTCAATCCATGTCAGCACACTACCCCCAATCCCATGTGCTCTAACTTTGCACATTAATCTCTTGTGTGGGACCTTGTCGAAAGCCTTCTGAAAGTCCAAATATACCACATCAACTGGTTCTCCCTTGTCCACTCTACTGGAAACATCCTCAAAAAATTCCAGAAGATTTGTCAAGCATGATTTCCCTTTCACAAATCCATGCTGACTTGGACCTATCATGTCACCTCTTTCCAAATGCACTGCTATGATTCAATATGATCATGGCTGATCATGCAGCTTCAGTACCCCACTCCTGCCTTCTCTCCATACCCCCTGATCCCCTTAGCTGTAAGGGCCACATCAAACTCCCTCTTGAATATATCCAAAGAACTGGCCTCAACAATTGGTTCATCATAATTTCCACACTTTTGTACTCCCATAGGCTTTTTTTAAACTGTTTTTTCAACCTGCACCATACATCGAATGAAGCTCTTCCCAGGCATCAAACCCAATGACCTTTTGGTCCATCGTTAGCAACTGAGGAGTTTCAGAACCGGGAGCTTCTAAACAGGTTACTGTGGTCAGGTGTCGCCAAGCTCAAGGTGCTGTCACAGGCAACCATTACATTGGAAATGGTTTTAAAACTACTCGTTTAGAATGAGCTCCAATACTAGTGATGAAGCATCTATGATGGTACATAGGATTTTATTTCTGGTCTTACAGGAGGAAAGAAAGACTTGTATTTATATAGCGCCTTTCACTACCACCTCAAAGCGCTTTACAGCCAATGAAGTACTTTGGAAGTGTGCTCCCAATGTGAGGCTATTGATGTGTGGAGGTTCAAAATGTATGTTTGCCAGGACAGTTGGCATGGTAACCAGTTTTCCATCGATTGAAGCAGATATGTATTTGGCACATACCATTTCACTCAGAAGGGGATTTTACTCAGAATACTTCAATTTCTATAAAATTATAGTCAAGTTCTTGCAAACAGGAGTCTTGCCCTGGCTACTAACTGGACATGCAATATGTTTTCAATGAGAAACACACTGCTGTTTCAGAGGGAAGGAAGGGAGACAGACAGACAGACAGACAGACAGACAGCGAGCGGGACAGACTGAGAGAGAGAGAGAGAGAGAGAGCGCGAGAGAGACAGACACAGAGAGAGCGAGAGAGAGATAGAGAGAGAGAGAGAGAGAGAGACACAGAGAGAGAGAGACAGAGAGAGAGATACATAGAGAGAGACAGAGCCCTTCATAACGTGGCAGTGGTTTCTAGTCAGTGAACAAATTAATTCATTACAAGGAGAACTCTCCCAGCAGTGGTATAGTTCTAGTTGTTGCTTTTCCAGAGAGCCACAACTTGAACTAACAGGGGTCGAGTCAACTTCTCTAATACTCCATTCTACAGCCCAAATTAAATCGATTGGAAGAGGCCACTGGAAAGCAGGGCTCACAGACCCCAATCTGTTCTCAGCAAGGGTTCCCTGTGTGGAAATGTGATTCTACGGGACACGACCAAAGTCAGGTGAAATACATTGGCCCAGTTTTAGAGATACTTGGTTCATAATTTAAAAAAAATGCAACAGCCAGAATATTTGTCATATCAAATAGTTATTTAATAGACCACAAATTCAGTCCATCACTTGATAGATATTAAACCAATATGTTGCCTCTTAAGTCAGACATACTAGTCTCCTTAAATCAGTAAAGGTTCAACTTTGGAACTAGTCAAATGGCAGAATTTTGTGTTTGCAAGGTGTGCTTGTCGAACAGGTACTCCGCCAGGCCATTCTCCGGGGCTCCCAACCTCTTCAGGTTGGTGATGTGATCACCAAGCGTCTTGATCATCTTCACTTGTTCATCCAAGTAGTGGGTCTCCAGGAAGTCACACAACTGGGCCAAAGGAGGAAGAACAGCCAGAGAGGTAAGGCCAGAAGGGGCAAGTCCTTGGGTACATCTTACTGTTCCACAATGGGAACATGGTGCAGTGAAACTTTATTATCCAGAACTCCCTTATCCAGAACCACCCCTCATCCAGAACCATTCCCGGCCACCGGGTGGCACATGCGCAGAACTCCGACATGAACAAACTCCTCGTTGCTGACTCCCGCAATCGCTGGCCTGACCCCGCGATCCACTGTCTCCCCCCTGCCCACCCCCATTCCCACAACCTCCCAGCCCCAAGCCAGCCAGCCCCGATATCCCCTTGCTCAGTACCTGCACCATCCAATTTAACGTGACCACTCCTCGTACGGAAAAATCCCTTATCTGCCACGGGCCGGGTCCCGAGGGTTCCGGATAAGGGGAGGTTCAACCTGTACAACAGGTGCTCTCAGGAAGTGGGACAACAGATTTCACAGCGATGGCTTAAAAATATCACAACCATCTCCTGGTTCATCTTGCGGGGCAGGACGATGCCCCCAAGTGGTCATTGTGCAGCAGGACAGAAAGCTCAATTGCACAGAGCAGGTTAATGGAAATAACTCCACTCCTCCCTCCCAACAGAGAACCAAGAACTTACGTGAGGGTCGGTGTTCCCAGAGGAGAGTTTGTGCAGATCCAGCAGACTCTGGTTAACATCCTTCTCCATCTGCAGAGCTCTCTGCATCGCCTCCAGACCATCGCTCCACGCACCCTGCTCCGGTTTTTGGAAAGGAAATTTTGGTCGTAAATGTTGTTTGATAAGCACTTCAGTTTACTGTTGCATTTCCCCCACTGCCTGGTGTGTACAATCCCAGTGCTGGTGTGCACAGAATTAAACTCATGCAAGTCCAAAGTCCCGCTCACCCATCACCCCCTGTGCTCACTGCCCCGTGTCCTAACTCGCACCGAGTCCCGCTCACCCATCACCCCCTGTGCTCACTGCCCCGTGTCCTAACTCGCACCAAGTCCCGCTCACCCATCACCCCCTGTGCTCGCTGCCCTGTGTCCCAACTCACACCAAGTCCCGCTCACCCATCACCCCCTGTGCTCACTGCCCCGTGTCCTAACTCGCACCAAGTCCCGCTCACCCATCACCCCCTGTGCCCGCTGCCCCGTGTCCTAACTCGCACCGAGTCCCACTCACCCATCACCCCCTGTGCCCGCTGCCCCGTGTCCTAACTCGCACCGAGTCCCGCTCACCCATCACCCCCTGTGCCCGCTGCCCCGTGTCCTAACTTGCACCAAGTCCCACTCACCCATCACCCCTTGTGCTCGCTGCCCCGTGTCCTAACTCGCACCAAGTCCCGCTCACCCATCACCCCCTGTGCTCGCTGCCATGTGTCCCAACTCACACCAAGTCCCGCTCACCCATCACCCCCTGTGCTCACTGCCCCGTGTCCTTACTCGCACCAAGTCCCGCTCACCCATCACTCCCTGTGCCCGCTGCCCCGTGTCCTAACTCGCACAAAGTCCCACTCACCCATCACCCCCTGTTCACGCTGTCCCGTGTCCTAACTCGCACCGAGTCCCACTCACCCATCACCCCCTGTGCCCGCTGCCCCGTGTCCTAACTTGCACCGAGTCCCGCTCACCCATCACCCTGTGCTCACTGCCCCGTGTCCTAACTCGCACCAAGTCCCGCTCACCCATCACTCCCTGTGCCCGCTGCCCCGTGTCCTAACTCGCACCGAGTCCCACTCACCCATCACCCCCTGTGCCCGCTGCCCCGTGTCCTAACTCGCACCGAGTCCCGCTCACCCATCACCCCCTGTGCCCGCTGCCCCGTGTCCTAACTTGCACAGAGTCCCACTCACCCATCACCCCTTGTGCTCGCTGACCTACATTGGCTCCCGGTCTGGCAACAGCTCAATTTCAAAATTTTCATCCTGGTTTTCAAATCCCTCCATGGCCTCATCCCTAGCTCTGTAGCCTCCTCCAGCCCCACAACCCTCCGAGATATCTGCACTCCTCTAATTCTGTCCTCTTGTACATCCCCAAGTTTAAAATCGCTCCACCATTGGCCCAATTACCTTAAGCTGTGGAGATCCCAAGCTCTGGAATTCCCTCCCTGAACCACGCTCCTCAATCCCACTCCATGGACTTGAGCGCATGAACCTAAGCCGACACTTCCAGTGCAGTGCTGAGGGAGAGCCGCACTGTCGGAGGGGCAGTACTGAGGGAGCGCCGCACTGTCGGAGGGGCAGTACTGAGGGAGCGCCGCACTGTCGGAGGGGCAGTACTGAGGGAGCGCCGCACTGTCGGAGGGGCAGTGCTGAGGGAGCGCCGCACTGTCGGAGGGGCAGTGCTGAGGGAGCGCCGCACTGTCGGAGGGGCAGTGCTGAGGGAGCGCCGCACTGTCGGAGGGGCAGTGCTGAGGGAGCGCCGCACTGTCGGAGGGGCAGTGCTGAGGGAGCGCCGCACTGTCGGAGGGGCAGTGCTGAGGGAGCGCCGCACTGTCGGAGGGGCAGTGCTGAGGGAGCGCCGCACTGTCGGAGGGGCAGTGCTGAGGGAGCGCCGCACTGTCGGAGGAGCTGCTTTTCATTTGAGACATTAAACCAAGGCCCCGTCTGCTCTCAGGTGGATCCAAAAGATCCCACGGCACTAATCGAAGAAGAGCAGGGGGAGTTATCCTGGGGTGTCCTGGGGCCAATATTTATCCCTCAATCAACAGAACAGAAAGTTTCTGATCAATATCACATTGCTGTGTGTGGGAGCTTGCTGTGCGCAAATTGGCTGCCGCGTTTCCCACATTACAACAGTGACTACACTCAAAAAAAAGTACTTCATTGGTTGTAAAGCGCTTTGAGACATCCGCTGGTCGTGAAAGGCGCTATATAAATGCAAGTCTTTCTTTCGCTACCTCTTTGTCCAAGCTTTTGACCATCTGTCCCAATATCTCCTCATGTGAGATCTATATCTGAACAGGCCTTCTTCTCGGTTGCCGGTGCAAACTCTAGTATACAAGTGAGTACTTTCCTTGCACACTAGCTTTGCACACACAGTCTCCAACTACCAGTGCCTGTAACACAGGCCGTATCCACTGCAAGAGCTGGAGCCAAATCGTTCTCCCAAATTATCCCAGGGCGAGAGAGAATAAGCAGACACTCACTTCTCCAACCTTGATGTCCATCAGGGCCACATGCCCACCGCGCTGATTCTGGAATTGCATCAGTCTCTCGGCGTGCTCATGATCCGCACGCGACAGTTTCTTGAAGAAGTCGGAGAAATGACGGAGAGCTATGTCGTCTCGGTCGAAGTAGAAGGACTGCAGGGAGAAAGTCACAATTGGAAATGGGAGTCAAAGCAGATCTACAGTCAATCCAGTTGGTCGTGGGCCCCGAATACCAGATTAGCTCAGTGAGTAAAATGGACATATCCTCGTAACCCATCTAAAAAAGACAGACTTGCATTTATATAGCGCCTTTCATGCACACCGGACGTCTCACAAAGCGCTTTACAGTCAATGAAGTACTTTTGGAGTGTAGTCACTGTTGTAATGTGGGAAACGCAGCAGGCAATTTGCGCACAGCAAGCTCCCACACACAGCAATGTCATAATGGCCCAGATAATCTGTTTTTATTTTGTTATGTTGATTGAGGGATAGATATTGGCCCCAGGACACCGGGGGGAACTCCTCTGTTTTTCTTCGAAATAGTGCCATGGGATCTTTTACGTCCACCTGAGAGAGCAGACGGGGCCTCGGTTTAACATCGGATCTGAAAGACGGCACCCCCGACAGTGCGGCGCTCCCTCAGTACTGTCCCTCCGACAGTGCGGCGCTCCCTCAGTACTGCCCCTCCGACAGTGCGGCGCTCCCTCAGCACTGCCCCTCCGACAGTGCGGCGCTCCCTCAGTCCTACCCCTTTGACAGTGCGGCGCTCCCTCAGCACTGCCCCTCCGACAGTGCGGTGCTCCCTCAGTACTGCCCCTCCGACAGTGCGGCGCTCCCTCAGTACTGCCCCTCTGACAGTGCGGCGCTCCCTCAGCACTGCCCCTCCGACAGTGCAGTGCGGCGCTCCCTCAGCTCTGTCCCTCCGACAGTGTGGCGCTCCCTCAGCACTGCCCCTCCGACAGTGCGGCACTCCCTCAGTACTGCACCTCCGACAGTGCGGCGCTCCCTCAGCACTGCCCCTCCGACAGTGCGGCGCTCCCTCAGCACTGCCCCTCCGACAGTGCGGCGCTCCCTCAGCACTGCCCCTCCGACAGTGCGGCGCTCCCTCAGCACTGCACCTCCGACAGTGCGGCGCTCCCTCAGCACTGCCCCTCCGACAGTGCGGCGCTCCCTCAGCACTGCCCCTCCGACAGTGCGGCGCTCCCTCAGCACTGCCCCTCCGACAGTGCGGCGCTCCCTCAGCACTGCACTGGAGTGGCAGCTTAGATTTTTTTTTGTGCTCAAAGTCCCTGGAGTGGGACTTGAACCCACAACCTTCTGACTCAGAGGCGCGTGTGCTGCCCACTGAGCCCTGGCAGAAACATGTTGGGGAAACAAGCTGACCACAGGCCAGACTTTGTCCTGGTCAGTCTTATGATCCTCTTTGTTGGGAGCGGTGGAGGAGCAGGATTGGTCAATGGCTGTTGATAGATTGGTTTGCTCAATCCCAAATTGTTGAATTTGTACAAAGCAAGATATCTCCAGGTACAGACTGGAGAATAGGCTGCATCAGTTATTAACTCAGCTTTATTTGCTCAGGTGACTGGTGCACATTGAAGTGGTCACAAGTTGAACTAGATTTAGTTTAATTTGCAAGTGACACTTTTTTTCCCCCTCAATCCTTGCCCAGTATAAAACTACAATACAGTCCTCTAGATTCTGGATTCCCTCTGCTTCATTGGTACAGGAGGTTGGATTTAACAGCGAACAAACACGATAATCTTCAGAACCATTTCAGACACTACTTACTAACCACTTCAGCCCAGTCAGTCAAGTGTTCTCCATTATCCCTGCAATGTAATAATCATCCCCACACCCTTTACGATATTTTATTTCGCAAATCAAATTAAAGTACTCAGTTTTAATAACTTCTGCGATCAACTTCAAGGAAATTAAAACAAGGCTTTTATTTGAAGTCCCAATCCCTGTGAATGGAGATGGATGTGCAAGGATTAGGAGAAGGCCCAGCATCTTGTATCATTGTCGCCTGCAACCCAAGGTAGCAGCAACTTCGAGAAAACTGGTTATTGGCTCCAATAATTTAAGCATCAGCTGTGGCTCAGTGGGCAGCACTCTCGTCTGAGTCAGAAGGTTGTGGGTTCAAGTCCCACTCCAGGGACTTTGAGCACAAAAAAGCCTCCAGGCTGACACTCCTAGTGCAGTACTGAGGGAGTGCCGCACTGTCGGAGGAGCAGTACTGAGGGAGCGCCGCACTGTCGGAGGGGCAGTACTGAGGGAGTGCTGCACTGTCGGAGGGGCGATACTGAGGGAGTGCCGCACTGTCGGAGGGGCAGTACTGAGGGAGCGCCGCACTGTCGGAGGGGCAGTACTGAGGGAGTGCCGCACTGTCGGAGGGGCGATACTGAGGGAGTGCCGCACTGTCGGAGGAGCAGTACTGAGGGAGCGCTGCACTGTCGGAGGGGCAGTACTGAGGGAGCGCCACACTGTCGGAGGTGCAGTACTGAGGGAGCGCCGCACTGTCAGAGGGGCAGTACTGAGGGAGCGCCACACTGTCGGAGGTGCCGTCTTTCGGATGACGTTAAACCGAGGCCCCGTCTGCTCTCTCAGGTGGATGTAAAAGATCCCGTGACCACTATTTTGAAGAAGAGCAGGGGAGTTATCCCCGGTGTCCTGGGGCCAATATTTATCCCTCAAACATAACAAAAACAGATGATCTGGTCATTATCACATTGCTGTGTGTGGGAGCTTGCTGTGCACAAATTGGCTGCCGCGTTTCCCACATTACAACAGTGACTACACTCCAAAAAGTACTTCATTGGCTGTAAAGCGCTTTGGGACGTCTGGCGGTCCTGTAAGGCGCTATATAATTCCTAGTCTTTATTTCTTTCTATAATAGCTTTCAAATCAGAAGTCACTGCATTGCAAAAAATCTGAAACTCACCATGGAGAGGTAAACATAGGAGGACGAGAGCTCCATGTTGATCTGCTGGTTGACAGCATCCTCACAGTCCTTGTGGTAGTTCTGACACACTTGGGAGGCCATCCTGATTATTATACTCTGCAGCAAAACCCTGTCTCACCAGCTCCTGTATTTATATTGCTGGGACCGCTGCCCCCACCTCTAATACAGGAGGTAGTGGACCAAATGGTGAGTGGCAGTTCCCAATAACCAATCAGATCCTTGTCCTCACTCAGAGCACCAATCAAAAACTAAGGAGGATTGGTGATGATACCTAGAGCCAATCAAAATGTTGACGGGTGACCACCATTGGATGATGTCATTACCACTAGTTGAGTTTTCTCCAACTATGGCAGAAAGGGTTAAAATATCCACAAACACCAGGTTTGCAACTTACTGGTTATTCTTAATTCTGGAAGGTTCAGTCAGTTGGTTATTTGCAGTTCATAGAATCGTAGAATAGTTACAGCATGGAAGGCCATTCGGCCCATCGAGCCCGTGCCGAATCTCAGCCAGTCCCACTCCCCCGCCCTTTCCCCGTAGCCCTTTGTTTTTCCTTCAGATACTTACCCAACTCCCTTTTTGAGAGATAAAATTGAGTCTGCCTCCACCACCCTCTCAGTCCGTGCGTTCCAGACCCTAACCACTCGCTGCGTGAAAATGTTTTCTCACATTGCCTTTGGTTGGCTGTGGGGCTGATAGTGCCTTTAATGTAGTAAAGCATGCCACAGCACTTCGCAGGAGCATAATCAAACAAAAATTGACACCCAACCACAGAGATATTAGGCTAGATGAGCAAAAGAGGTCGGTTTTAAGGAGCGTCTTAAAGGAGGAAAGAGCTTTGGAGAGGCGGAAAGGTTTAGGGAGGGAGTTCCAGAGCTTGGGGCCCAGGCAGTTAAAGTGACCACTCCAGCTCCGAATGTTCTTATATCTTGCTTACAATAGTGATTAAATAGATCTGGAGTTTGAAATAAAGCTGGTGACCATGAAACTACCGGATTGTCGTTAAACCCCCCTGGTATTTAGGGAAGGAAATCTGCCGTCCAGGCCTGGTCTGACCGATATGTGACTCCAGACCCACACCAATGTAATATCTCTGTGGTTGGGTGTCAATTTTTGTTTGATTAACTGTCCCTCTGAAATGGCCAAGTGAGACACTCAGTTATCAAGGCAGCTCACCACCACCTTCTCAAGGGGCAATTAGGGATGGGCAATAAATACTGCCAGCAAAGCCCACATCCCAGGAACGAATAAAAAAAGAAGTGTTCACATTTCAAAAGTACTTCATTGGCTGGAAAGCGTTTTGGGTCATCCTGAAAGGCGCTACAGAAATGCAAGTTATTTCTTGTGTTTATTTCCCTTCCTTAGTTTTCCACATTAAATGGCATTTGCCACTCCTCGGCCCAACCTATCCAGCTTTTGCCACATTTGGTTTTTATATTCCCCATTATTAGAATCCCACACAGCAAAAACACTTCAAAGGATGGGTAACCTTGTGCAACCTTGCATGTCTGACAGCTGTTGTGGCATCTCTTCCTCCAGCACGTGTGATGGGCTGAATCGTTTTAACTAGAATGTTGCGATGCGCTGTGATAGGTCCAGTCTATCGGTCAGAGGGTCAGTAGGTGAGCTGGAGGAGAGGTGAAGGGATGGGCAGAGAGAGAGAGGAGAGGAGAGAGAGAGAGAGAGAGAGAGTGGAAAGAGAGAGAGGAGAGAGAGAGAGAGAGAGTGGAAAGAGAGAGAGGAGAGAGAGAGAGAGAGAGAGAGAGTAGAAAGAGAGATGAGAGCGGAGAGAGAGAGGAGAGAGAGAAAGAGGAGAGAGCAGAGAGAGAAAGAGGAGAGAGAGGAGAGAGAGAGAAAGAGGAGAAAGGAGGGGGAGAGAGGGAGAGAGAGAGAAAGAGAGAGAGGAGAGAGAGAGTGGAGAGAGAGAGGAGAGAGGAGAGAAAGAGGGGAGAGAGGGAGAGAGAGAGAAAGAGAGAGAGAGAGGAGAGAGAGAGAGGGGAGAGAGAGAGAAAGAGAGAGAGAGAGGGGAGAGAGGGAGAGAGAGAGAGAGAGAGGAGAGAGAGGGAGAGAGAGGAGAGAGCGAGGGGAGAGAGGGAGAGAGAGAGAGAGAGAGGAGAGAGAGAGAGGAGAGAGGAGAGAGAGAGAGAGAGAAGAGAGCGAGAGAGAGAGAAAGGAGAGAGGGAGAGAGAGAGAGAAGAATAGTGTTGGATGTGCACTCGGTCTGTTCACCACAGGGACAAGCCGATACAGCCTGTATTTGATAACCCCCAATTTCAATGACTGACCTCTTGCTCATTGGCTGTGCAGAGGGGAAAGAGACAAGGAGAGTGGTGATTCTTCTGTGGGAACAGGATGCCCAAGAAATGACATTTTCCTAAATTCTGTTCAGGGCAGGAAGAGTGTTGGGACCCCAGAATTGGATCAGAAAAACATGAAACAAAAGGAAGGAGAGACTAGGGCAGGGTAACTATAGGAGGAACCACAAGAGATTTAGTCTTAGTTGTTGAGTCAGTAGAGTTTAGCACATACTCAATGCCAGAGTTTTCACATCAGGTGTATCTCACACCCGTCTTAGGGCTCCATGGAATTCTCGGGCTGCTTTGATGCACTCAAACTGGTCATTGTAGGACAGAGTTTGAAGAGAGGAGGCCCTTCAAACACTTTGTTGTGTATGTTAACTGGGTTTTACCTGCCACCGGAGGGCGCAACTGTCGGAGTCCCAATGGTCACTGGCAGACACGTGCAGGCCGTGTATCTAATGTTGGCAGCCATGTTGAATCCTCACTTTGAGAATAAATAAACTGGAGTAAGGTCACACTTAGCCTCGCGGAGTTATTCGATACTTAACAATTGGCGACGAATTAAAAATATGAACTTTCAGGCAACCATGTCTGTTAGAATTTTGGAGAGATTCGGGGAAGGGAAAGACTGGGAAGATTTCACTGATCGCCTCGACCAGTACTTCGTAGCCATTAAGCGCAGGGCGGTTCTCCTTACTCTTTGTGGGTGAAAAATTTATGGCTTTATCAAGAATCTACTCTCACCGACTTGACCAACGGATAAGATGAATTGTGTACGCTGGTTTGGAACAACTTTAAACTAAGGAAAGCATCATCATGGCGAGGTATCATTTCTGTACGCACAATCACTCCGAGGGTCAGGACGAGGTGGAATTTGTCGGTGACCTGAGACGTCTCGCTGGGCCGTGCATCTTCGGAGCTGCGTTGGAGGGATGCCATGCTGCGGCACTTTTTCGTGCTTGGCATTGGCCACGAGGTCATCCTTCGAAAGCCGCTGGCTGCTGAACCTCTAGACCTGAGCAGGGCCATCACGATCGCCCAGGCATGCATGTCCACGGGCAAAAACTCGAAACACTGTGCATAAAACAATATCGTCGGCAGGCAGAGCTGCACATGGCAGGGCCTACTCGTCCGCGTTCGTACGGCCTGTAACTCATACCAGTCATTGGCAGCGCGGCAGGAAAGGTATCGTACGATGGAGCTGAGCATGATTTATCGCTGCGGATCGTTCCAGGCAATGGCCCAACGCTGTTCGGCAGGAGTTGGCTTGAGAAAATTAAATGGAACTGGAACGATATTAAAGCCTTATCGTCAGTGGATAACACTTCGTGTGCTCAAGTGCTGAGCAAGTTTCGAAGCAGGCATTGGCAACTTCACGGGAGCCGAGGTGCAGATCCGCCTAGGCCCGGATGCAAGACCTGTCTATCATAAGGCTTGGGTGGTTCCATACATGATGAGGGAGAAGGTCGAGATCGAACTGGACGGACTTCAATGGGAAGGAAGATTATCACCAGTCGAGTTCAGCGAACGGGCCAATCCAATTGTCCCAGTGTTGAAAAGTAATGGCGACTACAAGGTAACGATCAACCGAGTCTCGATACAGGATCAGTACCCGTTACCCAAGGTTGACGACCTGTTTGCAACACTAGCGGGGGCAAAGTCGTTCACCAAATTGGACCTGACCTCTGCTTACCTGACACAGGAGCTGGTCAAATCTTCGAAAAAACTGAGATGCATCAACACGCACAAAGGGCTGTTTATATACCACAGATGCCCTTTCGGAATTCGCTCGGTGGCAGTCATATTTCAAAGAAATAAAGAGAGTTTGCTGAAGTCCGTCCCAAGAACCGCCGTGTTCCAAGATGACATCCTGATCACCGCTCGCGACGCCACTGAACACCTGCACAACCTGGAAGAGGTTCTATGTCGTCTGGGCAGAGTGGGGCTCAGGCTAAAACGCTCCGAGTGCGTTTTCATGGCACCAGAAGTCGAATTCCTGAAGAGAAAGATTGCAGCAGACGGCATCAGGCCTACGGACTCAAAGACAGAGGCCGTCAAGAATGCACCCAGACCCCAGAGTGTGATGGAGCTGAGTTTGTTCCTGGGTCTTCTCTAGGTAACTTTCTACCTAGTTTGAGCACATTGCTAGAGCCCTTGCAAATGTTGCTGAGAAAGGGTAACAACTGGGTTTGGGGCAAATCTCAAGGCAGAGCCTTTGAGAAGGCCAGGAACCTGCTATGCTCCAATAAATTACTGGTACACTATGACCCATGTAAGCGGTTAGTGCTGGCCTGTGACGCCTCATCCTATATGGTCGGTTGTGTGCTCCAGCAAGCCAATGTATCAGGCAAACTCCAACCAGTTGCATACACATCCAGAAGTCTAAGGCTGAAAGAGCCTATAAAATGGTAGAGAAAGAGGCTTTAGCATGCGTATATGGGGTTAGGAAAATGCACCAATACCTGTTTGGGCTTCGGTTTGAGCTTGAAACTGACCACAAGCTGCTCATTTCATTGTTTTCTGAGAGCAAAGGTATAAACACCAATGGCTCATCCCACATCCAAAGATGGGCACTGACATTATCCGCTTCTGATTATGTCACCCGCCACAGACCAGGCACTGAAAACTGTGCTGATGCGCTTAGCCGGCTACCATTGCCCACAACCGGGGTGGAAATGCCGCAGCCCGCAGACTTGCTGCTGGTCATGAATGCCTTCGAGAGCGAGGGGTCACCCGTCACGGCTCGCCACATTAGGACCTGGACCAGCCAGGATCCTGTACTGTCAAGCGTAAAAAGGTGTGTCCTAAATGGAAATTGGCCTGCCATTCCCAGGGAAATGCAGGATGAAATTAAGCCTTATAGCCACCGCAAAGATGAATTGTCTATTCAGTCTGGTTGTCTGTTATGGGGTAATCGCGTTGTTATGCCAAAAAAAGACAGGGAAACTTTTGTGCGAGATTTACACAGTACCCACCCAGGCATTATCATGATGAAGGCCATTGCCAGGTCTCACGTTTGGTGGCCCGGCATTGACTCGGACTTGGAGTCATGTGTGCATCAGTGCAACACTTGCGTGCAATTGAGTAACACACCTGAGGAGGCTCCGCTGAGTCTGTGATCATGGCCATCCAAACCGTGGTCAAGGGTCCACATAGACTTTGCCGGCCTCTTTCTCGGCAAAATGTTTTTTAGTGGTAGTGGACGCTTACTCCAAATGGATTGAATGCGTAATCATGTCATCCAGCACGTCCACAGCCTCCATTGAAAGCCTCCGGGCCATGTTCACCACGCATGGCTTGCCCGACGTCCTTGTCAGTGACAATGGACCTGTAAAGTCCTGACCCTGCAGTACAGACTTACACGAGGCACATGCTGAAGTCAAGGTCACTCAGGACCTGCACCTTTATTTCACAGCTCTCGAATGCCACACTTGCCTGAGACCTGCCTTTATATACCTGTGTGGGACAGGTGTGCAGTGTCTCCTGCAAGTGCACCCCTGGTGGTAAGGTAAGCTGGTGGTTACAGGTCATGTCCAGTTACAGTCATGTATAGCATGGTAAGATACAGTTATATACAGTGGTGCGAGATAGATGACAGGACCGTGTTTCACCAGCTCGGAGTTCAACGAGTTTATGACCCGCAGTGGCATCAAGCATGTCAGGTCTGCTCCGTTTAAGCCCGCGTCTAGCGGTCAAGCGGGCAGTCCAAACAATCAAGCAGAGCATGAAACGTGTGACGGACGGCTCCCCGCAGACCCGCTTTTCTTGCATTCTGCTCAGTTACCGGACGCGACCCCACTCGCTCACCGGGGTTCCCCCGGCAGAATTGTTAATGAAGAGAGCCCTCAAAACCAGGCTCTCCCTAGTCCACCCAGATCTCAATGATCACGTGGAAACCCAGCGACACCGGCAGAACATGTACCACGATCGCGCGGCTGTTTCACGTGACATTGATGTTAACGACCCTGTGTTTGTCCTGAATTACAGTCATGGTCCCAAGTGGGTTGCTGGCACTGTTTTGGCCAAGGAAGGGAATAGGGTGTTTATAGTCAAACTGTTAAATGGCCAAACGTGCAGAAAGCATTTAGATCAGACCAAATTACTGACAACCAGGAACGACTTGAAGAGGACATCACCATCGACGATCCACCAACACACACCCAACCAGCAATCGACCTCGCTGTCAATCACGAGGATGAACCCACCGTTCCTGACAGTCCGGTCAGACCAGCCGCGGTCCGGCCAACTCACACACGCCAAGGTTTGAACTTAGACAATCAACCAGGGAGTGAAGGGCTCCGGATCGCCTCAACTTGTAAATAACTTGTACCGAAGACTTTGGGGGGGGGGGAGTGATGATATATATGTAACCATGTAATACTTGCCACCAGAGGGCGCGACTGTTGGAGTCCCAATGGTCACCTGCACACACGTGCAGGGTCCGTATAAAAGGTTGGCTGCCATGTTGTTTAGGCACTCTGGAGTTGTAATAAATAAGACTAAGGTCACACTAAGTTTAGCTCACAGTACTCAGCCTCGTGAAGTTCTTCTATACACAACTATATTAAACTTTTAGCATTGAAGAATCAAATTAAAATGTGGTTGCCGGAGATGATGCACTGCAGTCCCTCTGATGCCCACCTCTTGCGGAAGGCCGCGAGCGTACTAGAAACATAGAAACATAGAAAATAGGTGCCGGAGTAGGCCATTCGGCCCTTCTAGCCTGCTCCGCCATTCAATGAGTTCATGGCTGAACATTCAACTTCAGTACCCCATTCCTGCTTTCTCGCCATACCCCTTGATCCCCCTAGTAGTAAGGACCTCATCTAACTCCTTTTTGAATATATTTAGTGAATTGGCCTCAACAACTTTCTGTGGTAGAGAATTCCACAGGTTCACCACTCTCTGGGTGAAGAAGTTCCTCCGCATCTCGGTCCTAAATGGCTTACCCCTTATCCTTAGACTGTGACCTCTGGTTCTGGACTTCCCCAACATTGGGAACATTCTTCCTGCATCTAACCTGTCTAACCCTGTCAGAATTTTAAATGTTTCTATGAGGTCCCCTCTCATTCTTCTGAACTCCAGTGAATACAAGCCCAGTTGATCTAGTCTTTCTTGATAGGTCAGTCCCGCCATCCCGGGAATTAGTCTGGTGAACCTTCGCTGCACTCCCTCAATAGCAAGAATGTCCTTCCTCAGGTTAGGAGACCAAAACTGTACACAATACTCCAGGTGTGGCCTCACCAATGCTCTGTACAACTGTAGCAACACCTCCCTGCCCCTGTACTCAAATCCCCTCGCTATGAAGGCCAACATGCCATTTGCTTTCTTAACCGCCTGCTGTACCTGCATGCCAACCTTCAATGACTGATGTACCATGACACCCAGGTCTCTTTGTACCTCCCCTTTTCCTAATCTGTCACCATTCAGATAATACTCTGTCTCTCTGTTTTTACCACCAAAGTGGATAACCTCACATTTATCCACATTATACTTCATCTGCCATGCATTTGCCCACTCACCTAACCTATCCAAGTCGCTCTGCAGCCTCACAGCATCCTCCTCGCAGCTCACACTGCCACCCAACTTAGTGTCATCCGCAAATTTGGAGATACTACATTTAATCCCCTCATCTAAATCATTAATGTACAGTGTAAACAGCTGGGGCCCCAGCACAGAACCTTGCGGTACCCCACTAGTCACTGCCTGCCATTCTGAAAAGTACCCATTTACTCCTACTCTTTGCTTCCTGTCTGACAACCAGTTCTCAATCCATGTCAGTACACTACCCCCAATCCCATGTGCTCTAACTTTGCACATCAATCTCTCTGGTGGACACTGTGTGCTCCATCTCCAGGGACACCTTGGCTCGGATGCAAACTGCTTACATCCTTAAAGGTACACGAGCAATGCCGTGCAGCGATAGCTGGAGGAAATAGGGTGTTGGGGTGTATCCAGAGTACAAGGCGAATCATACTGTTTTGTCCTTGTACAAGCCCTTAGTCAGGCCGCACTTGGAATTGTGTCCAGTTTTGGTCTCTGTGGTGTCCTTACACCTTACTATAGAATCACACGAGGCATGTACTGCAGACAAAGTCACTACGTGACCTGAACCTTTATTCCCAGGACCAAGAAGTGATGACCCTGCGTGGGACCTCCCTTTATATACCTGGATGACCAGGTGAGGAGTGTCTCCCACAAGTTCACCCCCCTGTGGTCAAGGTGTGCATTACTCAGGTGTGTACAGTGTACAGTGTTGTTACATAAAGGTTACAGTTGTGTGAATGTTACAAACATGACATCACCCTCCCCCCAACGTCTTTGGGTCAAAGATTGAGTCTTTCAGGCGGTCGATGCTCTCTCGTGGAGCGCCGCAGTTGGGGCTCTGGTGGTTGGGCCTTGGCATGCGTCTCTGTCGCCTGAGGTGATTCCGGCCTGTCCGGGCTGGCCGCAGGGACTGTGTATGCTGCTGAATGTCCTTGTTGCTCGTTCACTGGCAGTGGTGTAGGTGACATCTCATGATCTTCCTCAGGTTCCTCAGTGTCCATGCTGAACCTTTTCTTTACTTGGTCCAGATGTTTGCGGCATATCTGCCCATTGTTAAGTCTGACCACTGTGACCTTATTCCCCTCTTTGCCAATTACAGTACCCTCAAGCCACTTGGGTCCCAAAGCATGATTGAGAATAAATACAGGGTCATCGATTTCTATGCATCTCCCCACTGAGTTGCGATCATGGCACTCGATTTGGGACTGGTGCTTGCCCTCAGCAATGTCTGACAGGGCTGGATGAATGAGGGACAGCCGTGTTTTAAGTATGCGTTTCATGAGTAGTTCCGTGGGCGGGACTCCCGTGAGCGAGTGCGGCCGGGACCTATAGGCCAGCAGGAGGCGCGATAGGCGGTACTGAAGGGAGGGTCCTTGAATCCGGGGCATGCCCTGTTTTATGATTTGAACCACACGTTCCACCTGGCCATTGGAAGCCGGCTTGAAGGCTGCTGCCCTGACATGTCTGATACCATTACCCGACATAAACTCCTGGAATTCATAGCTAGTGAAACACGGGCCATTATCGCTAACCAGGATGTCCGGCAAGCCGTGGGTCGCAAAGACCGTACGCAGACTCTCGACGGTGATGGATGTCATGCACGAGTTCAATATGATGCACTCGATCCATTTCGAGTACGCATCGACAAAAATCAGGAACATTTTTCCCATGAACGGGCCCGCGTAGTCTACATGAATACGTGACCATGGCCTGGTGGGCCAGGGCCAAGGGCTGAGTGGGGCCACCCTAAGGGCATTACCCAGCTGAGCACACGTCATGCTAACCCAATGTTCCAGGTCTGAGTCAATTCCCGGCCACCATACATGTGACCGGGCAATGGCCTTCATTAGCACAATGCCTGGGTGCTCGCTGTGGAGTTCCCTGATGAATGCTTCCCTTCCTTTCTGGGGCATGACTACCCGGCTGCCCCGTAGCAGGCAGTCGGCTTGGATGGAGAGCTGGATCCATCCAGCTGTGAAACGGTCTGACCTCCTCAGGGCACGCCCTCTGTGCGGGCGCCCAATCCCCGGTCAGGACACATTTCTTTATCAGGGATAGGAGGGGGGTCTCTGTTGGTCCAGATTTTGATCTGCCGGGCTGTGATGGGGGAGCCTGCGCTGTCGAAAGCCTCAACGGCCATGACCACCTCCGCGCTTTGCTCCGACGCCCCCTCGGTGGTGGCCAGTGGGGGCCTATATGGAATTAGGTCACAGATCAGCCATGATCTCATTGAATCTTATTGAGGAACAAACTCGAGGGGCTGAATGGCCTCCTCCTGTCCCTAACCAGGATTCCCTACACAAGCAGTGGTCCTAATCCCATGTGCCTGCTCTGTCGCTATACAACGGCATCTAATCTCGTTTAGCTGCGACTATTTCAGTTGATAACCAAAAATCAAGTTCCCCCTTATTAACAGGGGGCACTAAAACTGACAAATAAACCAATTAACATTTTACAGGAAACTTAAATCAAATTAAAATTTGGTTGCCGGGGGTGATGATGCACTCCAGTCCCTCCGGCGCCCACCTCTCGCGGAAGGCCGCGAGCGTACCGGTGGACACCGCGTGCTCCATCTCCAGGGACACCCTGGCTCGGATGTAACCGCGGAAGAGCTCGTTGAGGTACATCCCTGGAAAGAGGTTAGATTGTAACCGCAGTGATGTTTGAACTTAGCTCCCGCCAACTATGAAAGTAAACATGGCATCCCAAATGTGTCATAGAAACATAGACAATAGGTGCAGGAGCAGGCCATTCGGCCCTTCGAGCCTGCACCACCATTCAATATGATCATGGCTGATCATGCAACTTCAGTACCCCATTCCTGCTTTCTCTCCATACCCCTTGATCCCTTTAGCCATAAGGGCCACATCTAACTCCCCCTTTGAATATATCGAACGAACTGGCCTCAACAACTTTCTGCGGTAGAGAATTCCACAGGTTCACCACTCCCTGGGTGAAGAAGTTTCTCCTCATCTCGGTCCTAAATGGCCTACCCCTTATCCTCAGACTGCGACCCCTGGTTCTGGACTTCCCCAACATCGGGAACATTCTTCCTGCATCTAACCTGTCCAATCCCGTCAGAATTTTATATCGGAACTACCCCGGGTGTGCAAGGAACACGGCACATCGACCGGCTCTGCCTTTACAACATGTCCAGAGAGCTTACATTGTCCTTGTGGTATGGCGAGCCATTGTGTTGCCCAGTTTAGCCCCCAACAGTCAAGCCGCTATTTTAGTTGTGGTCAGTCTGACCGTGTCTGCTCGCTCAGTCCGGGAGAGAATATTTAATGGGCCCTTGTGCCTCAGTACTTTCAAAATGAAGTTAATTCATTCCCTTCAAGAGAAATATTTTTGAACAACATTAATAGAAGTTTAATGTGTGTCATCTTTAGGAGCACTCGAATCAGCACACACACACCTTGTGGGGTAAGGGCAGTCTTTTTGAACAAGTTGTGGCAATTAGAGATATACCAAGTGATTTATGGAAAATAATATACATCTTCTATTTGATCACAATTAACTGGTGATGCTATACTGGAAAGGAAGTGAGTTAAAGTTGGAAGATATGCAAAAATCATTTGCTTTAGTATAATTTCTCTCTGCTTTACCCAACACCATCAAACTCCAGTAGGACATCTGGCAGCTTGATGTCTATAGCTATACAGACTGGTGGTTTACTAAACCCAGTCATCAAGTATTGCCCTTGGGGGGGGGGGGAAGCAGGCCTGGGGAAGGAGCCTGCCCAAGAGGAAGTGTCTAAGGTGGTCAGTGATGCGTTCCGTGTACAGATCACAAAACTTTAGCAATCCCGCGAGTGACTTGCAGCATGTTCGACGTGAAGGAATCTGCAATAGTTCACCCCCCACCTATCCTTGCCCCGACTGACATGAGCGTGAAGCATGACATCAAGCAGATACTCCCTATTCTCCTTGATATGTCCTTACTACACAGTATAAATGCACACGAAGCCCATGCTTGAGAGAAGGTCAGACTGTGACCTGTCCTTTATTCCATAGCACTCAAGTGCAGGAAGTGGGTGGAGCTTCCCCTTTTATTCTGAAGGTCCAGTTTAGGAGTGTCTCCCACAAGCTCACCACCTAGTGGTCATTGTTCTCACGGTGTACAACTTAGGTCAGATTATACCTGGGTTACAATGCTGGTTGAATACATGACATCACCTCTCCCCCAAAGTCTTATTGGGATCACAGGTTGAGTCTCTCTGATGGTTTACGCTCCCTTGTAGAGGGCCTGAGTTGGGGCTCCGGTTGTTGGGCGCTGGCCTGAGTGTCTGCTGTTTGTGGTGCCTCAGGCCTGTCCGGACTGCCCACAGTGACTGGGCTCTCCTCCCTTTGGTTCCGGTGTTCAGTCACCTGTGGTGGAGTGAACTCTACATCGTGTTCTTCCTCTGCTTCTTCTATGGGGTTGCTGAACCTCCTTTTTGTTTGATCCACGTGTTTGCGGCAGATTTGTCCATTGGTAAGTTTAACTACCAGAATCCTATTTCCCTCTTTGGCAACCACAGCGCCTGCGAGCCATTTGGGCCCTGCAGCATAGTTGAGGACAAAAACAGGGTCATTTACATCAATACATCGCGCCCTCGCATTCCTGTCATGGTAGTCATATTGTGACTGGCGCCTGCTCTCGACAATTTCTTTCATGGTGGGGTGTATAAGGGATAGCCGGGTTTTGAGCATCCTTTTCATTAGCAGCTCTGCGGGTGGAACCCCTGTGAGCGAGTGTGGTCGGGATCTGTAGGCCAACAGGAGGCGTGATAAGTGCCTTTGTAGGGAACCCCCTTGGATTCCCTATATCCCCTGTTTGATTATCTGCACTGCTCGTTCTGCCTGGCTGTTTGAGGCCGGCTTGAACAGTGCCGTTCTGACATGGTTAATTCCATTGCCTGCCACGAAGTCCTGGAATTCAGTGCTTGTGAAGCACGGGCCATTGTCGCTGACCAAGATGTCCGGTAGACCGTGGGCGGCGAACATTGCCCGTAGACTTTCTACCGTGGCAGAGGATGTGCTTGAATTTAAAATGTCACACTCGATCCATTTGGAGTAGGCGTCTACTACAACCAAAAACATTTTTCCCATGAAAGGACCTGCGTAGTCCACATGGATGCGTGACCAAGGCTTGGCGGGCCATGGCCAGGGGCTAAGGGGGGCTTCCCTGGGTGCATGGCCCAGCTGGGCACACGTGTTGCACCTGCGAACACAAAGTTCCAGATCTGCGTCTATCCCTGGCCACCAAATGTGTGACCTGGCAATTGCCTTCATCGTGACAATGCCTGGGTGCCCATTGTGGAGTTCTCTGATGAACACCTCTCTGCCCATCTGGGGCATGACTACGCGGTTTCCCCACAGTAGGCAATCGGCCTGAATCGAGAGTTCATCCTTGCGCCTGTGAAATAGTTTAAATTTCTCAAGGCATGCCCTGTACGTGGCTGCCCAGTCCCCATTCAGGACACATTTCTTGACTAGAGACAATAGCGGGTCTCTATTTGTCCAGACTTTAATCTGACGGGCTGTCACGGGTGAGCCTTCGCTTCCGAAAGCTTCAACAGCCATGACCATCTCAGCAGCATGCTCAGCTGCCCCCTCAGTGGTGGCTAGTGGGAGCCTGCTGAGTGCATCGGCGCAGTTTTCGGTGCCCGGTCTGTGCCGAATTGTGTAGTCATAGGCGGCTAACGCGAGTGCCCACCTCTGTATGCGGGCCGATGCGTTTGCATTTCTGGCCTTGTTGTCGGCCAAAAGGAACGTTAGGGGTTTGTGATCTGTCTCCAGCTCAAATTTCGTGCCAAACAGGTACTGGTGCATTTTCTTTACCGCATATACACATGCGAGTGCCTCCTTTTCTACCATCCCGTAACCCCTTTCTGCCTGGGACAGACTTCTGGAGGCATAAGCTACCGGCTGTAACTGACCCTTGACATTGACATGCTGCAACACACACCCGACACCATAGGACGACGCATCGCACGTTAACACAAGTTTCTTACATGGGTCATATAGCGTTAACAGATTGTTGGAACATAACAAATTACGTGCTCTATTAAAAGCTCTTTCCTGGCTGTCCCCCCAGACCCAATCGCGACCTTTGCGTAGGAGCACCTGTAGCGGCTCTAGCAGCGTGCTCAATTTGGGAAGAAAGTTACCAAAATAGTTCAGGAGCCCCAGGAACGAACGCAGCTCCGTCGTGTTACGGGGTCTGGGTGCTCTCTGGATCGCTTCCGTCTTGGACGCAGTAGGGCTGATCCCGTCTGCTGCTACCCTCATCTCCAGGGATTCTACCTCTGGAGCTAGGAAGACGCACTTCACCTTTTTCAGTCGCAGACCTACCCGGTCCAGTCTGCGTAGCACCTCCTCCAGGTTGTGGAGTTGTTCTTCAGTATCGTAACCCGTAATGAGAATGTCGTCCTGAAAAACCACCGTCCCTGGAATCGACTTGAGGAGGCTTTCCATATTTCGTTGGAAGATCGCGGCGGCCGAGCGAATCCCAAACGGACATCTGTTGTACTCAAACAACCCCTTGTGTGTCGTGATGGTGGTCAGCTTCTTTGACTCACTCGCCAGCTCCTGGGTCATGTAAGCTGAGGTCAGGTCCAATTTTGAAAAAGGTTTGCCACCGGACAGCGTCGCAAAGAGGTCCTCCGCTCTCGGTAGCGGGTACTGGTCTTGGAGTGACACCCGATTGATGGTGGCCTTGTAATCACCACATATCCTGACCGATCCATCCGCCTTGAGCACCGGCACAATCGGGCTCGCCCAGTCACTGAATTCGACTGGCGAGATGATGCCTTCCCTCAGCAGGCGGTCCAATTCGCCTTCTATCTTTTCCCGCATCATGTACGGCACCGCTCTGGCCTTGTGGTGTACTGGCCTGGCATCCGGGTTTATGTGAATCACTACCTTGGCCTCCATTAAAGTGCCAATGCTGGGTTGAAATAATGAGTCAAATTTGTCCAGGATCTGTGAGCATGATACTCACTCCACAGAGGAAATTGCATTGACATCGCTCCATTTCCAGTTCATGACAGCAAGCTAACTCCTCCCCAGTAGTGCGGGACTGTCCCCTGGGACAATCCAGAATGGCAACCTGTTCTCCGAATCTTTGTGGATCACGACTACCGTGACGCTGTCTAGCACCGGAATGATCTGCTTTGTGTAAGTCCGTAGCTGTGCGTCAATCGGCGATAATTTTGGCCTCCTGACCTTGGATGCCCACAACTTTTTGAACTGTTTGATACCCATCAGGGACTGGCTGGCCCCCGTGTCTAGCTCCATTGATACTGGGATGCCATTGAGGAGCACTTTCATCATTATCGGTGGCGTCCTGGTGTATGAACTGTATACATGCTCCACATGAACTCGCTGAACTTCAGCTTCCAGCGATTTCCCCCAGCGTTCATTTCTGCAATTTCTGTCGGTATTTTGCTCACCTCTGCAAACTCCGGCTGAGTGTGCGCCTCCACGCCTCCAACATGAGCTGCTGTTTGAAACAAAAGGTCCCTTGCCAGTCGATCGTCCCTGACTACCCCTGTTATTGCTAGTGGCCATGCTCGCGTGGTTTAAATCCCAGTTTCTTGTCGCCATTGATACATCCTTACTATACAGTATAAATGCACACGAGGCCCATGCTTGAGAGAAGGTCAGTCTGTGACCTGTCCTTTATTCCATAGCACTCAAGTGCAGGAAGTGGGTGGAGCTTCCTCTTTTATATCTGAAGGTCCAGGTTAGGAGTGTCTCCCACAAGCTCACCACCTAGTGGTCAGTGTTCTCACGGTGTACAACTTAGGTCAGATTATACAGGGGTTACAATGCTGCTTGAATACATGACACTCCTGACTGAATAAAGTCAATACTGAAGTGATAAGCTCACAAAGGATGAAACTGAGTACTGTGTACAATGAGCAAGTGTGGCCTTAGCTCCTTTACTGAGACACCAGAGTGCAGGTATCTCGTGGGTGACCTGCTTATATACCGTGCTCCCAAGGGATGCTAGGATCCCTTGGAACTCCAACAGGTAGGCCCTCTGGTGGTAGTGTGATACAGGTTACAAGGGGTTAAACACATAACATGAAGGCACTAATTCAGCCCCCACCGCCCTTCCCTGCTTCATTGTTTTAAACCTCCGCGAAGTCATGACATGTGGTAGATGTAATGAAAAACAAGCTCCCACCCACTCCTCCCTCCCCAGCAGGAATTGTTACAGATTAGTTTCAGAAGTTGTGTATTTCAGAAAACTAGTACAGGTTGAAGCCCTCAGGATCCGGCCTGTTCCGGATCAGGGATGTTTCCAGACGAGGGGTGGTCACGTTAAATTGGATGGTACAGGTACTGAGCAAGGGGATATTAGCACTGGCTGGCTTAGAGCTGGGAGTGCAGCAGAGAGATCATTTCGAGAGGGGGGGGTGGGGGTGGGGGGGAAGGGAAGTTGGGGAATTGCGGGGTCAGGCCAGCGATTGCGGGAGTCGGCAGCGAGGAAGGACTTCAATTTGTTCATGGTGGAGTTCTGGGCATGTGCCATCCTGTGGCCAGGAATGGTTCTGGACGAGGGGTGGTTCAACCAGTACCAGCCACTCTAGTGACAATTCGAGATGTGAGCAAAGCCATCGTGGGAGGGGGATTTTATATTTTTAAGGCATGTAAAGATTGGGATGATAAATTACACAGCTGTGCATCAGGCAGTGTGATCAGCTACTAAATGAAACAATGACAAACTAGTTCAATGATGATTAACATTTATTTCTGTTATGTTCAGAATAAATCCACTGAACTATAATCGCAAGCTCAAACTGTTGTGACCTTGGTCTCTCTAGTCAGACTCCAGAGTGCGGAAGCAGCATGGTTTTACACCTTTTACACTTCCCCAGGTGACCCTTAGGTCTCCCACAGGTGTGCCCCCTAGTGGCAAGTCTTACATTTTGGCAAAGTTTACATACATAACAATTTCCATTGTGCACTGACAGATGAGAAAACTGGGAATTAAGCACAAGCAAAGCATTCACCACCAGAGGTTGTCACACTTCATTGCCACGAGGTCTCGAGCCGATGGTTCCAGAAGCCAAGTCAATCCAGGGTGTGCTTGTCGCACAGGTACTCCCAAGGCCATTCTCAGGGGCTCCCAGCCTCTTCAGATCGGTGATGTCCAAACTTGTTGAGCGCCTTCACTTGTTCATCCAAGTGGTGGGTCTCCAGGAAGTCACAACTGGGAGAAAAGTACAACTAGTTCAGAGAAGACAATATCAAGGTTCTTCTGAGCTTCACCTTCCATGGGGATGGTCCTTGGTACACTTCTGGTCAGGGTAACTGGTGCTTCAGATAGATTAGCTTTACTCCAGGAGTAACATATAAACCAATTTAAGAATTAAAAAGCAGAACCCCCTTCTGTTAAATCGTAATCCTTTGCAGCCCCAATTCAATCTGCTTTATGCACTGCCCCATCTCAATGTGATCCTGATGTTTAAAGTCTCTTGTAGAAGATCAGCACAAAGCAACTGGCTCTGGAGATATTTCTAGAGATTAAACAGATTTGAAGCTTCCACCATAGCCTTCAACTCCCCCCAGAAACATGGCAAATATCAGCTGTGGCTCACTGATACCACGGCCTGAGTCAGAAGGCCCTGGGTTGTCCCCGTCATGGTACGTACATGCAGTTTGTAGCCACCAGATGGCGTCATTGTTGGAGGCCATTAGCAGCACGCACATGGTGCTGCTCTGGTATAAAAGGCCAGCCGTTTTGAGAGTCAGGCACTTTGGGTCGTAATAAAGCAGAACAAAGGGCGTACCTTGTTCAGTTAAACAGTACTCAGTTTGTACCTTTATTGCATACATAACAGTCACATGTCAATTGAGCAAATAATCCAGGCCAATACTTCAGTGGTACTGAGGGAGGGAGTGCTGCACTGTCAGAGGTGTTTTTTTTGGATAAAATGTTATGAGGTCTTGTCCTCAAGTAGATGCAAGAGAACCCATGTTACTATTAAGAAAAAAAAAAGTGGTGGAGTATTTGCCCCAGTTTTCTCGCCAATATTTAGACTCAATCAACTTGGGGTTTCCCAGTTATTTCTGCATGCAGGATCTTGCAGTGCACAAATTGGCTGCCGGGTTTCCTGCATTGCAATAGTGACTACACAAGAATGTCATTGGATGTAAAGCACATGGGACACCGTCCAGAAAGCCTCTATAGATTTGCAAGTCTTACTTAAAAAAAAGAGAGACATTTCAGAACTTACATAAGGGTCGGTGCTCCCAGTGGCGAGCTTGTGCAGATCCAGCAGACTGGTTGTCAGCCTTCATCTGCAGAGCTCTCTGCGTCGCCTCCAGACCATCGCTCCACTCATCCTGCTCCGGTTTCTGGGGGTAGGGTAGAGAGAGGTGAAAAAAAAAGTGTGTCAACAGATAGAGTGGATGAAATGGATTAACAGGATTCAATTCATTATCCTGGAGCATTTCAGGAGAGAATAGGATCACATGTCAATGTCACTTCAATACCCTAATCCAGGCCACTCCAATATATTAACCAAGTAATATCTGGACTTTATTCACAAAGATAGATGTTTCAATGTAGGGTATCCTGAGAGAATTTTCAAAAATGAGGTTTATCTAGCACTAATTGCAGCCACACGTCCTAGCTTTTATATTCTATGCCTTGGGTTTTGTCTCGCTATCTGACTAGCCTGCTGTTATGTATGCATGCCAATGATGTAATGTACTGTAACACTAGACCTGAATGTACCTTCACCCTGTATATACCATACCTGTACACCAGAGGGTGCTGCTGCTGGAGACCTAAGGGTCACCTGCACACTGCAGGTAACCCAGTATAAAAGGGGAGCTCACCTCTTGGTGTCCTCACTCGAGGAGCGGCAATAAGGGAATTAAGGGTTACGGGGAGCGGGCAGGTAAGTGGAGCTGAGTCCACGGCCAGATCAGCCATGATCTTGTTGAGTGGCGGAGCAGGCTCGAGGGGCTAGATGGCCTACTCCTGTTCCTAATTCTTATGTTGTATGTTCTAAAGGGCTACAGTCTGTACAGTTGAAGTGCCATACCCCTGCCTCGTGGAGTCATTAACAGAGTGCCCACATACACAATATCTGCAAGCTAGCTTCTAGTCACATCTGCACTTGAACACCTCACCAATCCCATTGTTGATACTTCTAGCCTTACATCTGATATGGACCAACAATTTAAACTACAGCTACCATCATACTCACCCGCTTCCTTCAATTCCACCCCTACCCTCGATTCCACACCTACCCTCCCTCCAACTGTTGCTCCCGAGCTCACCATAGGCCCTAGCTCAGCATACACCAATATTTACAAGTCTAGATCATAACTGCACTAGTTGTCACCGTCCACAGGGGTCTATTTTATCCCAACTGCCTCCTGCTCCACCCAGTTCTACTGGCGTCACAAGGTTGTTCCAATTCCATGCACTTTAGCCAGAAATCTCCTGCCTTCTGAAAATCCAGGCATACAAATATTATTACTCCTCCTCGAGGCACAATTTCCATGACTCAGTAAATCTATTAGTTCAGGCCAAACTGGCTCACTTTTCACAAAACCCAAGACAATTCTTCAAAGTTCACTGAATCTGACCTGGACGTTCTATAGGACCAGCCCCCCGCCCCCCACCCCGCACCGATTCTGGAATTGCATCATTCTCTCAGCGTGCTCACATTCCTCGTGTGACTGCCTCTTGAACTCGGCAAAGTGACGCAGGGCAACATCATCCCGGTCACAGTAATGGGACTGCGGAGAGAGACAAGTTATGAGACTGATTCCCGGGATGGCGGGACTGACATATCAAGAAAGACTGGATCAACTAGGCTTGTATTCACTGGAGTTCAGAAGAATGAGAGGGGATCTCATAGAAACGTTTAAAATTCTGATGGGTTTAGACAGATGCAGGAAGAATGTTCCCAATGCTGGGGAAGTCCAGAACCAGGGGTCCCAGTCTCAGGATAAGCCATTTAGGACCGAGATGAGGAGAAACTTCTTCACCCAGAGAATTGTGAACCTGTGAAATTCTCTACCACAGAAAGTTGTTGAGGCCAATTCACTAAATATATTCAAAAAGGAGTTAGATGTAGTCCTTACTACTAGGGGGATCAAGGGGTATGGCGAGAAAGCAGGAATGGGGTACTGAAGTTGCATGTTCAGCCATGAACTCATTGAATGGCGGTGCAGGCTCGAAGGGCCGAATGGCCTACTCCTGCACTTATTTTCTATGTTTCTATGTAAGTAAACCTGTAAATACCATGTCTAACCACCAGAGGGCTTATCCACTGGAGTCCCAAGGGATCTCACAATCCCTTGTGAGCACCTGTATATAAAGGCGGCCTCACAGGCTGGAGAGGCACACATTTCTGTAATAAAGGACTGCGGTCACACCTTACTTTGAGCTTGCAGTATCTAGTCTGACTCTTTATTCAAGAAATAACAAGGATAATGGAAAGGGGAGAGGCATGTCAGACCCAGAGCACATTCATGGCCAACTCAAAAATGGTAGCATCAATAAAGAGCCCATTCTCTACCTCAATACCTTGCACTCAATTGAGGGGCATACAGTTCAAGAAAAAAAAGTGGCTGCAGCAAATCTTGAATCAATTCTTTCTGAATACGTTGAAAGTCCCTCCATGTGAACAGCTAAACAGAATATGGGAAACATGTGGGGAGCAAGAACGCCTTTAGCATTTGAAGTTTAATTTCAGACTTCAACCAACGCTTGGTCAATTCATCAGTGATCCTTCCTTTTGGCCTCCAATTAAAGTCAAAATCACTGAAGGGAGAGAAAAATCTTTAAAATCAAAAGTTTTAACACCTTGAAGGAGTGTTCAGTGAAAGGACCCAGCCTCACGAGACATCAACACAACAGGAATCACTCAGAGGGGAGAAACTGGCCAGAACTAGTCAGTCAACATTTCACCAATTAGTCACCCAATTCTAACTCAATGGTTTCCATCTGTCATGTATATACATTCTGTTTGTAGCCACCAGACGGCACCATTGTTGGAGACCACTGAGCAGCACACATGGTGCTGCTCTGGTATAAAAGGCCAGCCATTTTGAGAGTCAGGCACTTTGGGCCTAAATAAAGCAGAGCCAAGGTTGTATCTTGCTTAGTTAAACAGTACTCAGCTTGAACCTTTATTGCATACATAACAACCATCCAAGTTTCAGAAGTTGACCAGAGTTATACATCTTCAAGCGGAATCCTCAATTATAAACTTTAGAATACTGGAGTTAGTGTCAGATACAACCACTTCAGAATGGGACAGTTATTATAGAGCAGGGAGCAGTCTGTTAATGAGGTCATCTACAAGATCAGTGTGACAAATATTCACTGGATTAAGGTTGGGGAGGGCTATAGAGATACACTCTAAAGCCAATGTACTGACCTAGGGAAATTCTACCTCCTTAGAACACAATGATGCCACAGCCTTAATTTTGAAATAGGATCCTAAAAACACAAGACTCACCATGGAGAGGTAAACATAGGAGGACGAGAGCTCCATGTTGATCTGCTGGTTGACAGCATCCTCACAGTCCTTGTGATATGTCCTTACTATAGAGTATAAATGCACACGAGGCCCATACTTGAGAGAAGGTCACTCTGTGACCAGTTACCTTTATTACCAAGACCTCAAGTGATGAAGGTGGGTGGAGCTTTCCCTTTTATACCTGAAAGTCCAGGTTAGGAGTGTCTCCCACAAGTGCACCCCCTCGTGTTCAATGTTCTCAAGGTGTACAACTTAGGTCAGCTTATACATGGGTTACAATGATAGTTGAATACATGACATCACCTCCCCCCCCCCCAAAGTCTTATTGGGATCACAGGTTAAGTCTCTCTGGTGGTTTACGCTCCCTTGTAGAGCGCCTGAGTTGGGGCTCCGGTTGTTGGGCGCTGGCCTGAGTGTCTGCTGTTTGTGGTGCATCAGGCCTGTCCGGACTGCCCACAGTGACTGGGCTCTCCTCCACTTGGTTCCGGTGTTCGGTCACCTGTGGTGGAGTAAACTCTACATCGTGTTCTTCCTCTGCTTCTTCTATGGGGTTGCTGAACCTCCTTTTAGTTTCATCCACGTGTTTGCGGCAGATTTGTCCATTGGTAAGTTTGACTACCAAAACCCTATTCCCCTCTTTGGCAATCACAGTGCCTGTGAGCCATTTGGGCCCTGCAGCGTAATTAAGGACAAAAACAGGGTCATTGACATCAATACATCGCGCCTTCGCATTCCTGTCATGGTAGTCACATTGTGACTGATGCCTGCTCTCAACAATTTCTTTCATAGTAGGGTGTATAAGGGATAACCTGGTTTTGAGCATCCTTTTCATTAGCAGCTCTGCGGGTGGAACCCCTGTGAGCGAGTGTGGTCGGGATCTATTGGCCAACAGGAGGCGTGATAAGCGGCTTTGTAGGGAACCCCCTTGGAATCTGAGCATCCCCTGTTTGATTATCTGCACTGCTTGTTCCGCCTGGCCGTTTGAGGCCGGTTTGAACGGTGCCGTTCTGACATGGTTAATTCCATTGCCTGCCATGAAGTCCTGGAACTCAATGCTTGTGAAGCACGGGCCATTGTCGCTGACCAAGACATCCGGTAGACCATGGGCGGCGAACATTGTCCGTAGACTTTCTACCGTGGCAGAGGATGTGATTGAATTTAAAATGGCACACTCGATCCATTTGGAGTAGGCGTCTACTACAACCAAAAACATTTTTCCCATGAAAGGACCAGCGTAGTCCACACGGATGCGTGACCAAGGCTTGGCGGACCAGGACCAGGGGCTAAGGGGGGCTTCCCTGGTTGCGTTGCCCAGCTGAGCACACATGTTGCACCTGCGAACACAAAGTTCCAGGTCTGCATCTATCCCTGGCCACCAAACGTGTGACCTGGCAATTGCCTTCATCATGACAATGCCCGGGTGCTCATTGTGAGGTTCTCTGATAAACACCTCTCTGCCCATCTGGGGCATGACTACTCAGTTTCCCCACAGTAGGCAATCGGCCTGAATCGAGAGTTCATCCTTGCGCCTATGAAACGATTTAAACTCCTCAGGGCATGCCCCGTACGTGGCTGCCCAGTCCCCATTCAGGACACATTTATGACTAAAGACAGTAGCGGGTCTCTATTTGTCCAGACTTTAATCTGACGGGCTGTCACAGGTGAGCCTTCGCTTTTGAAAGCTTCAACAGCCATGACCATCTCAGCATCATGCTCAGCTGCCCCCTCAGTGATGGCTAGTGGGAGCCTGCTGAGTGCATCGGCGCAGTGTTCAGTGCCCGGTCTGTGCCGAATTGTGTAGTCATAGGCGGCTAATGTAAGTGCCCACCTCTGTATGCGGGCCGATGCATTCGCATTTATGGCCTTGTTGTCGGCCAAAAGGGACGTTAGGGGTTTGTGATCTGTCTTCAGCTCAAATTTCCTGCCAAACAGGTACTGGTGCATTTTTTTTACTGCATATACACATGCTAGCGCTTCCTTTTCTACCATCCCGTAGCCCCTTTCTGCCTGGGACAGACTTCTGGAGGCATAAGCTACCGGCTGTAACTGACCCTTGGCATTGACATGCTGCAACACACACCCGACACCATAGGACGACGCATCGCACGTTAAAACAAGTTTCTTACATGGGTCATATAGCGTTAACAGATTGTTGGAGCATAACAAATTACGTGCTATATCAAAAGCCCTTTCCTGGCTGTCCTCCCCAGACCCAATCGCGACCTTTGCGTAGGAGCACGTGTAGCGGCTCTAACAGCGTGCTCAATTTGGGAAGAAAGTTACCAAAATAGTTCAGGAGCCCAGGAACGAACGCAGCTCCGTCGTGTTACGGGGTCTGGGTGCTCTCTGGATCGCTTCCGTTTTGGACACAGTAGGTCTGCTGCTACCCTCCTCCCCAGGAATTCTACCTCTGGAGCTAAAAAGACGCACTTCGCCTTTTTCAGTCGCAGCCCTACTCGGTCCAGTCTGCGTAGCACCTCCTCCAGGTTGTGGAGGTGTTCTTCAGTATCACAACCCGTAATGAGGATGTCATCTTGAAAAACCACCATCCCTGGAATCGACTTGAGGAGGCTTTCCATATTTCGTTTGAAGATCGCGGCGGCCGAACAAATCCTGAACGGACATCTGTTGTACTCAAACAACCCCTTGTGTGTCGTGATGGTGGTCAGCTTCTTCGACTCACTCGCCAGCTCCTGGGTCATGTAAGCTGAGGTCAGGTCCAATTTTGAAAAAAGTTTGCCACAGGATAGCGTCGCAGAGAGGTCCTGCGCTCTCGGTAGCGGGTACTGGTCTTGGAGTGACACCCGATTGATGGTGGCCTTGTAATCGCTACATATCCTGACCGACCCATCCGCCTTGAGCACCGGCACGATCGGGCTCGCCCAGTCACTGAATTCGACTGGCGAGATGATGCCTTCCCTCAGCAGGCGGTCCAATTCGCCTTCTATCTTTTCCTGCATCATGTACGGCACTGCTCTGGCCTTGTGGTGTACTGGCCTGGCGTCCGGGTTTATGTGAATCACTACCTTGGCCCCCATGAAAGTGCCGATGCCGGGTTGAAATAATGAGTCAAATTTGTCCAGGCATGATACTCGCTCCACAGAAGAAATTGCATTGACATCGCCCCATTTCCAGTTCAAGAAAGCAAGCCAACTCCTCCCCAGTAGTGCGGGACCACCCCCCCGGGAAAATCCAGAGTGGCAGTCTGTTCTCCGAATCTTTGTGGGTCACGACTACCGTGGCGCTGCCTAGCACCAGAATGATCTTCTTTGTATATGTCCGTAGCTGTGCGTCAATCGGCAATCATTTTGGCCTCTTGGCCTTGGATACCCACAACTTTTCGAACTGTTTGATACTCATCAGGGACTGGCTGGCCCCCGCTCAATTAATACTGGGATGCCATTGAGGAGCACTTTCATCATTATTGGTGGCGTCCTGGTGTATGAACTGTATATGTACACCACATGAACTCGCTGAACTTCAGCTTCCAGCAATTTCCCTCGGTATTCATTTGGCCTCGTAGGGCTTACATCGGGCCGGTCCTCCTCGTACATCAACCTGACTGCAGGCTTCCTGCACATACGCGCCAAGTGACCGCTGACGTTGCAGTTTCTGCAGATATATTGCCGATACCTGCAAGCTCTGGCTGGGTGTTTGCCTCCACACCTCCAGCATGAGCTAGAGGCCCCATTGTTGGAAACAAAAGGTCCATTACCAGTCGATCGTCTCTGAAACTGTCCTTAAGCGCGCCCTTAACAGGTGTTGAAGGCCCTATTACTGGCCTCATTGTCCATTGCGATGGCATGAATCACCATTCAGCTAGCCATTGTCTCTGTTGAATTCCCCCTCTGGGTTCGACTGCATGCTGGGGCATGTCCAATTGCCCTTGTCTGCCTAGACAACTGTGTGCCGCGTTAACAATGTTGACTCCCTGGTCGTTTGCCGCATTTGAGCCAAGATTTTTTGTCATACATCATTCTGGTCTCTTCCTCCCCTGAGATAAGGGTCTGGGCTATCAGAGCCGCCGCTTTCAAGGTCAAGTCTTTGGTCTCAATCAGTTTCCTGAAAACCCTAGCGTGCCCGAAGCCCTCAATAAAAAAGTCTTGCAACATCTCCGCTCTGCATGCATCTGGGAACTTACATAGGCTTGCCAGTCGCCGGAGATCTGCCACGAAGTCTGGAACGCTTTGCCCTTCTTGCCGCCGGTGTGTGTAAAACCGGTTTCTCGCCATGTGCATGCTGCTCGCCAGTTAAAGGTGTTCCCCGATCAACTTACTGAGCTCTTCGAACATCTTGTCCGCCAACTTCTCTGGCGCTAGAAGGTCCTTCATCAGGGAGTACGTCCTGGATCCACAAACCGTCAGGAGATGAGCCCTGCGTTTATCGGCCGAATCCTGTCTCAACCATTCCTTAGTGTCAAAACTTTGCTGTAGTCTCTCAATAAAGTCATCCCAATCATCACCAACACAGTACCTCTCGTCTGTGCTGCTAGTGGCCATGCTCACGTGGTTTAAATCCCAGTTTCTCGTCGCCAATGATATGTCCTTACTATACAGTATAAATGCACACAAGGCCCATACTTGAGAGAAGGTCACTCTGTGACCAGTTACCTTTATTACCAAGACCCCAAATGATGAAGGTGGGTGGAGCTTCATCTTTTATACCTCAAAGTCCAGGTTAGGAGTGTCTCCCACAAGTGCACCCCTTGTGGTCAATGTTCTCATGGTGTACAATTTAGGTCAGCTTATACATGGGTTACAATGATAGTTGAATACATGACGCCTTGGGAGGCCATCTTCACTATCTATATTACACTATTACTACTCACTATCACCTGCACAGTTCAAGAACTGACCCTTTCTCACACAAGCTCCTGTATTTATACCACTGGGGCAGCCTGCATTCAAACAGGGTGTGGCAGCACCAATGATGATTGACAATCCCTGAGAGCCAATCAGGAATCTTCCCTGAATCCAGGCACCAATTAACAAAAGAGAGGGGGTGTGGGGGAAGGGGGGAGGTGGGAGTCCCAGAGCCAATCAGAGCTGTGGAAAACAATTATTTTTATAAAACAATAAATCAAATGCCCCCTTTTTAAAGGGGCACTAAAACAACAAATTAAACAAATTTAACTTTTATCATTAGTGGATCAAATTAAAATTTGGTTGCCGGGGTTTGCTGATGCACTGCAGTCCATCCGGTGCCACGCTTTGGACAACAGGCAGGTTTGGGAGATCAGTCGTGGTGATGTTATTACCTTTGGGTACCTTGACCTTCCTGGTCAATGAAATGATAATCATTTGCTATTTTCACAAAGCTTTGCTGTTTGATGAATTTTCCTACAATCGTTCCTCCATCGTCGCTGGGCCACAATCCTGGAACTCCCTCCCTAACCGCACTGTGGGAGCACCTTCACCTCACACGGACTGCAGCGGTTCAAGAAGATCCCATGGCACTGTTTCGAAGAAGAGCAGGGGAGTTCTCCCCGGTGTTCCGGGACCAATATTTATCCCTCAATCAACATCACTTAAAAACATTATCTGGTCATTATCACAATGCTGTGTGTGGGAGCTTGCTGTGCGCAAATTGGATGCAGCGTTTTCCACATTACAACAACGACTGCTCTCCAAAAGTATTTCATTGGCTGTAAAGCCGCTTTGAGATATCCGGTGGTCGTGGAAGGTTGAAGGATAAATATTGGCCCTATCGCGAGGTTTAATATCGGAAACCAGCTCAGCTGCTGCCAGAGTGTGTGACAGAAGCACACAAAGCTGGTCAGGGCCTGTTGACCTGAGATAACGTCCAGTTTCAGTGGGGGGGGGACTGTAGTGAGTGACATGTGGGCAGGTCCTCACTCGTGTTCTCATTCATTGGAGGTGAAGTACTGAGAGAATTTTAGGGGTGTGAGCTCTCTAGAGTTTGGGCCAAGGTAGCTGAATACAAGTAACTGCTTCCACTGGTGATGAATATTCTCTCTGCTCGTTGCATAAGAACATAAGAAATAGGAGCAGGGGTAGGCCATTCGGCCCCTCGAGCCTGCTCCACCATTCAATACGATCATGGCTGATCTGATCATGGACTCAGCTCCACTTCCCTGCCCGCTCCCCATAACCCCTTATCCCCTTATCGTTTAAGAAACTGTCTATTTCTGTCTTAAATTTATTCAATTTATTAAACGACAGCAAAGAATAACTAAGAAAGCAATAAAGAAAGGAAAGATAGATTATGAAAGTAAACTTGCGCAAAACATAAAAACAGATAGTAAAAGCTTTTACCGATATACAAAACGGAAAAGAGTGACTAAAGTAAATGTTGGTCCCTTAGAAGATGAGAAGGGGGATTTAATAATGGGAAATGTGGAAATGGCTGAGACCATAAACAATTATTTTGCTTCAGTCTTCACGGTGGAAGACACAAAAACCATGCCAAAAATTGCTGGTCACGGGAATGTGGGAAGGGAGGACCTTGAGACAATCACTATCACTAGGGGGGTAGTGCTGGACAGGCTAATGGGACTCAAGGTAGACAAGTCCCCTGGTCCTGATGAAATGCATCCCAGGGTATTAAAAGAGATGGCGGAAGTTATAGAAGATGCATTCGTTATAATCTACCAAAATTCTCTGGACTCTGGGGAGGTACCAGCGGATTGGAAAGCAGCTAATGTAACGCCTCTGTTTAAAAAAGGGGGCAGACAAAAGGCAGGTAACTATAGGCCGGTTAGTTTAACATCTGTAGTGGGGAAAATGCTTCAAGCTATCATTAAGGAAGAAATAGCGGGACATCTAGATAGGAATAGTGCAATCAAGCAGACGCAACATGGATTCATGAAGGGGAAATCATGTTTAACTAATTTACTGGAATTCTTTGAGGATATAACGAGCATGGTGGATAGAGGTGTACCGATGGATGTGGTGTAATAGATTTCCAAAAGGCATTCGATAAGGTGCCACACAAAAGGTTACTGCAGAAGATAAAGGTACGCGGAGTCAGAGGAAATGTATTAGCATGGATAGAGAATTGGCTGGCTAACAGAAAGCAGAGAGTTGGGATAAATGGATCCTTTTCGGGTTGGAAATCGGTGGTTAGTGGTGTGCCACAGGGATCGGTGCTGGGACTACAACTGTTTACAATATACATAGATGACCTGGAAGAGGAGACAGAGTGTAGTGTAACAAAATTTGCAGATGATACAAAGATTAGTGGGAAAGCGGGTTGTGTAGAGGACACAGAGAGGCTGCAAAGAGATTTAGATAGTTTAAGCGAATGGGCTAAGGTTTGGCAGATGGAATACAATGTCGAAAGTGTGAGGTCATCCACCTTGGGGAAAAAAAACAGTGAAAGGGAATATTATTTGAATGGGGAGAAATTACAACATGCTGAGGTGCAGAGGGACCTGGGGGTCCTTGTGCATGAATCTCAAAAAGTTAGTTTGCAGGTGCAGCAGGTAATCAGGAAGGCGAATGGAATGTTGGCCTTCATTGCGAGAGGGATGGAGTACAAAAGCAGGGAGGTCCTGCTGCAACTGTACAGGGTATTGGTGAGGCCGCACCTGGAGTACTGCGTGCAGTTTTGGTCACCTTACTTAAGGAAGGCTATACTAGCTTTGGAGTGGGTACAGAGACGATTCACTAGGCTGATTCCGGAGATGAGGGGGTTACCTTTTGATGATAGATTGAGTAGACTGGGGCTTTACTCGTTGGAGTTCAGAAGGATGAGGGGTGATCTTATAGAAACATTTAAAATCATGAAAGGGATAGACAAGATAGAGACAGAGAGGTTGTTTCCACTGGTCGGGGAGACTCGAACTAGGGGGCACAGCCTCAAAATACGGGAGAGCCAATTTAAAACTGAATTGAGAAGGAATTTCTTCTCCCAGAGGGTTGTGAATCTGTGGAATTCTCTGCCCAAGGAAGCAGTTGAGGCTAGCTCATTGAATGTATTCAAATCACAGATAGATAGATTTTTAACCAATAAGGGAATTAAGGGTTATGGGGAGCGGGCGGGTAAGTGGAGCTGAGTCCACGGCCAGATCAGCCATGATCTTGTTGAATGGTGGAGCAGGCTCGAGGGGCTAGATGGCCTACTCCTGTTCCTAATTCTTATGTTCTTATGTTCTTATGTCCCAGCTTCCACAGCTCTCTGAGGCAGCAAATTCCATAGATTTACAACCCACTGAGAGAAGAAATTTCTCCTCATCTCTGTTTTAAATGGGCGGCCCCTTATTCTAAGATCATGCCCTCTAGTTCTAGTCTCCCCCATCAGTGGAAACATCCTCTCTGCATCCACTTTGTCAAGCGCCCTCATAATCTTATACGTTTCGATAAGATCACCTCTCATTCTTCTGAATTCCAATGAGTAGAGGCCCGACCTACTCAACCTTTCCTCATAAGTCAACCCCCTCATCCCCGGAATCAACCGAGTGAACCTTCTCTGAACTATATCAAAAGCAAGACTCCCTTTAGTCTCTCAGTACAAAAAAATATTAGTTGCTGTAACTTTGTTAAAATGCAAGGAGAGTTTCTCAGTGAATCAGCGCTGCATGATTTCATTCCCAGGATCAATCCAATTTCAAGAATGGTATCTACCCTGGGAAGAAGAGTTTCGGTATTTATTTACAGTAAGCTTCTACCAACCCCACAGAGTTGTTCCTGTGGGATACGCTGCAGGTCGCTCACTGAAACAAAACTCATCGTCACTGCTCTGGGGGTTGTGGGCAAAGTAGCACAGAATGACTGTAGACGCCAGCAATGTCTGAGCTCATTGGGCGAGCTCACTGAACCCATGGGACTAAAGGCAATGGTGATTGGGAAATGCAGCTGAAATGTCGTATTTACTCACTTGTCACTGGCCTCTTGGGGCAGAAAGTGTGGATTCCTTTGGGGAGAGGATTGAACTAGGTTCTGAACATTTTCCCTGTCTTTGTGTGTCTCTCTTGATTGAATAACATGTACCTCGCCTCCCACACGAATAAGAAGCTGTACAAGGCATTAAAGAGAGAGGTACTCATGTGGAACTGTACTCGAATAAAATGTAATCTTTCTAGGAGTAAATGTAGTTCAATAAAAGCAGTTAACTTAAAACGCCAAGCAAGTTCAATAGCTATTTCTTGCCCGCACACCCTTCAACACTTTATGTTCCAGCAGTTAATAAAGCCAATGCAGCTCCTCCATAAACGTATCCATTTGTGCATTTCATACCATATTGCAATCACCGTCTCCACAGCCTACTGCTTCTCCACGTGTCTCCTTCACCCCAGGAATGGATTCAAACATTGACACTGTAACTGTATTTATCCAATGTTTATAAGTTAATTAGTTGGGAACTGCAGTGAGTGCAATTAAATTTCCGTCTTCAGTCATTCCTCGTTAATGTCTTTGCATCTCTCAAAGTTCCCAGTCACCTCATTCGATCATTGCTGTTGTATGCAAATGGCAAAGGAAGCTTCTCCTCACCTGGGGTCTTCTGTGTCGATCGGCATCCCCACTCCCCACATGGAGTGACCCTGAATTCAGAGATCCTGTAGACAGGATCAATCAAAGCTTCTCTCAGACCCAGTAACCACAGGCCTGACTCGAAGTCTCTGGTGCCCACCTGCTTGGCCATTGAATGTGACCATGTGATATCCATCAGTTTGCTCGAAGCCCTTTGTGACCGCAGGACAGTCACTGCCTCGTGGATCCTGCGACCAATACAGGTGTAGATACCCAGGTACATGTTCGGTTCCGGTGGGTCAACTGGGCTCATTGGTGGCATCTCCCCCGAAAGGGCAGTGCTTGTGGCGTGATTGGTGGCTCCGGATCGGAATCGCTGCCGCCCCCCCCCCCTCCCCCCACTGGCCCATCGGAAGCAGAGTTTTGATCCAAGGGAGCATCGCTCATCGCCTAATCCAGGACTGAACCACTTCGGCACTGAAACCAGACATCACGGCTTTGGGTCTCTGAGTAACACCAACGTGAAAAGGAAAGGACCTGAGGGGGAGATGAGGAGAATGTGTTTACGCAGCGAGTTGTTGTGATCTGGAACGCGCTGCCTGAAAGGGCGGTGGGAACAGATTCAACAATTTGAAAAGGGGAATTGTATATATAAGTGAAAAAATTGCAGGGCTATGGGGAAGGAGCTGAGGAGTGGGACTAATTGAATCGCCCTTTCAAAGAGCCGGAACAAGCACAACAGAAACATAGAAACATAGAAATTTACAGCGCAGAAGGAGGCCATTCCGGCCCATTGTGTCCGCGCCGGCCGACAAAGAGCCACACGGCCCTCGGTCAGCAGCCCTGAAGGTTACATATAAACCTATGAACAATGAACAATGACGGAAAGGCAAAGAGCACCCGGCCCAACCAGTCCGCCCCACACAACTGCAACACCTCTTATACCGAAACATTCTACACTCCACCCCATTTAGATGAGGAAAGACGGGAGGAGGCTCGAGTGGAGCATAAACGCCGGCATGGACTGGTTGGGCTGAATGGCCTGTTTTCCACAGCTCTGTTTGGCTCTGGGCCTTCCCCCTCCACCCATACCCCCTCCCCTTTGTTAATTGGTGCCTGGATTCAGGGAAGATTCCTGATTGGCTCTCAGGGATTGTCAATCATCATTGGTGATGTCAGTCCCTGTTTGAACGCAGGCTGTCCCAGTGGTATAAATACAGGAGCTTGTGTGAGAAAGGGTCAGTTCTAGAACTGCGCAGGTGATAGTGGGTAGTAATGGTGTAATGTAGATAGTGAAGACGCTGTAAAGGCACGATGGGGAAGAGTCACAGTTTAAGGCTCTTCCGCCACGGTAAACCCAGGGGATGGAATCAGACCCCCCTCGGGCTGTACTTGTTAATCTGCTTGTATACATAGAGCACCATAAACTGAAAAACACCTGTGTTGTGCCATGTATAATGAAAGCCTCTGCACTGTTTAGTAACTTGTAAAGAAATGTAAATGTATTCTCATCCGTTCCGTGTACTGCTTTCATCTGCATAGTGCTACATGTAACGTGATTCGTGACTGGTATTGAAATGTATCCTGGAATCTAATGTAAACCTGTTCTCATCTGCTCCATGTAATACCCTCATTTGCACAGTACTACATGTAACGTGATTTACGGATTGTACTAAACTGTACCTTGAAATGAAATGTACGCTCGTGCATTGTATGGAACTGCTGTCAGCATCCAAATGAATTGTATGGAATTGCTGACCGCAAGGTACTTAGCTATTTTCCAATGTATTGTGAACATTTTATATGAATAGAGTATATTTTGGGGGGGGGGGGGAAAGTGTAATATAGATCGTGAAGATGGTCTCCCAAGTGCGTCAGAACTACCACAAGGACTGTGAGGCTGCTGTCAACCAGCAGATCAACATGGAGCTCTCGTCCTCCTGTATTTACCTCTCCATGGTGAATCTTGTATTCCTTGTTGCTGCATCCTGACAAGTTGGAAATTCTCCAGTTCCATGAACTGGCTTTAAGCTGTATTTCTCTGGGCTTCCTTCCCTGGGGGAAGCAGAGTCTTTGGGTAGTGAGTATTATATATGCAGATTATAGATATACTCTCTGAGTAGTCACTGTATAGTTGTATAAGATGGAGACTTGTTACCTGACTTGTCACCTGATGTACTAAGGTTTACACTGTGTATATACTATGCTGGCACCACTAGAGGGTGCAACTGGTGGAGACCGGGGTTTCCTGCCCCACTGGCAGAGGCTGTCCACCAGAGGGCACTGCGGTGGGAGACCTGAGGGTCACCTGCATAGGTGTGCAGGGCCCACTATAAAAGTCTGCCCACCATGCTTGTGCCTCACTCTGGAGCTACGAATAAAGGACCAAGGTCACTACAGTTTGAGTACAACACATTGCCTCGTGGAGTCATTCGTAAGTGTATTACAGACATAACAATGAGGACTTCGGGTGTGTAATCCAGGTGGATCTTGTTGAGTTCACGGACTGCTCCCTGTAGCAGCTGCCCCTCTATTGAGAGGTTTAATATCTGAAACCCGTTGAGCTGCTGCCTGAGTGTGTGACAGAGGCCAGACCTGGTCAAGGGGCCTGTTGACCTGAGACAACTTTCAGTTTCAGTGGAGCAGGTGAAATGTAGGCAGGTCTTCGCACGTTCTCTTTATTGGGGGCGAAGTATGATAGGAATTGTTCTGAACTTCCCCATCATCATCATCATCGTCATAGGCAGTCCCTCGAAATCGAGGAAGACTTGCTTCCACTCCTAAAGTGAGTTCTTTGGTGGCTGAACAGTCCAATACGAGAGCCACAGACCCTGTCACAGGTGGGATAGATATTCGTCGGGGGAAGGGGTGGGTGGCACTGATTTACCGCCCGCTCCTTCCGCTGCCTGCACCTGACCTCTTCACGCTCTCGGCGATGAGATTCGAGGAGCTCAACGCTCTCCCGGATGCACTTTCTCCACTTAGGGCGCTCTTCGGCCAGGGTCTCCCAGGTGTCTTCTCCCTGTGGCTGAGGAGCTCCTCCCGGAGTCACAGTGCGGATTTCATCCCCTATGGGGCACAATGGATATGATCTTTGCAGTGCGACAACTGCAGGAAAAATGCAGGGAGCAGCACCAGCCCTTATACATGGCCTTTTTCGATCTTACAAAGGTCTTAGACACTGTCAACCGTGAAGGCTTATGGAGCATCCTCCTCCGTTTTGGATGCCCCCGAAAGTTTGTTACCATCCTCCGCCTGCTCCACGACGACATGCAGGCCGTGATCCTTACCAACGGACCCATTACAGACCCAATCCACGTCCGGACTGGGGTCAAACAGGGCTGCGTCATCGCTCCAACCCTCTTCTCAATCTTCCTCGCCGCCTGAATCTACAACACTGTGCCTAGATCTCTATTCCATTGGTTAGATCTCCCAAACACTAAATTGTAGAGTGTAAAACTACTGCAACGGAAGACTTTCCTTCTTCCTCCAAGAATGTTTGGTTGAATGGAAAGTAAGATGTGCTACTTGCTCAGGTGTTGAGTTTGACATGGGATGTAATCCCAAATTTTAGCTTGTTTTTTTGTTTCACTGGTTGGAATCTAGGGAGGGGAAGCTATCCATGTTCAAAAATTAGTGAAGTAAGTTAAGTCAAGAAATTGAGAACTAACTGGAGGGAGGGAACCAGAAGTATCTTATGTCGCTGAGATCTCGGTCAGGCGTGATGTTTCAATAATTCTCTCCGCAGACCGGGATGATGTTGCCCTGCGTCACTTTGCCGAGTTCTTCAAGAAGCAGTCACACGAGAGAGAGAGAGAGAATGTGCGAGTGTGAGAGAGAGAGTGTGTGTGAGAGAGAATGTGCGAGTGTGAGAGAGAGAGAGAGAGTGTGTGTGAGAGAGAATGTGCGAGTGTGAGAGAGAGAGAGAGAGTGTGTGTGTGAGAGAGAATGTGCGAGTGTGAGAGAGAGAGAGTGTGTGTGTGAGAGAGAATGTGCGAGTGTGAGAGAGAGAGAGAGAGTGTGTGAGAGAGAATGTGCGAGTGTGAGAGAGAGAGAGAGAGAGTGTGTGTGAGAGAGAATGTGCAAATACAAATGAGCACAGTGTTTGGAAAGCGATTTTTCCAAATTATTTGGAGCTGTCTTTTCACTTGTTAGCCACAGAATTTTAAATCCCGTTACAACGGATTTCCGTTGGATCCGTGTATGGATAATGGAAAGTTGTTGTATATATCTAATTCCCTCTGGTCACTATTGCCTCAACTTCTACCGCCCTGGCAGGAAATGCATTCCAGATCATAACTCACTTTTTTATAAATGAAGGGAGGAAAAATTCTCCATCTCTGCAGTGGTTTTTTTTTTTGGGGGGGGGCAATTATAATAAATCTGTGTCCTCCAGTTACCAACCCACCACTGGAAACATTACTCCTTATTTACTCTTCATCAATATATTTTGGAAGACCTCCCCTTGACATTCTCTGCTCTCGAGAGAGCAATTGCAACTTCTCCAATCTCACCACATACCACCAATACCCATGGGGTTGGCAAAGCATACTTGGGCCAAACTTATCGTGATGCTGAACCTTGTTGGATCAAGCACAACAGAATATAATAAATTATAACCCAAAAAACTGCTTTTCTTCAATAGGTCCCAACCTTCTGGGCAAAGCACTGTTCAGTATTCTGACTCCACCTGTATCTGTCAGGGTAAAGAATGAAATCAGCTCTTTACACAGTGGCCATTGGATGGCTAGACACTTTTTCTGTAGTTTAGTTTCACAAAGCAAGCGTTCTATTCGGAACCCCTGCACGGCAAGCGAGCCCCAGGTGGGCAGAGGAAACGTTACAAGGACACCCTCAAAGCCTCCCTGATAAAGTGCAACATCTCCACCGACACCTGGGAGTCCCTGGCCAAAGACCGCCCTAAGTTAAAGCAGTGCATTTGGGAGGGTGCTGAGCACCTCGAGTCTCGTCGCCGAGAGCGTGCAGAAAACAAGCACAGACAGCGGAAGGAGCGTGCGGCAAACCAGTCCCACCCACCCTTTCACTCAACCACTGTCTGCCCCACCTGTGACAGGGACTGTAATTCCCGTATTGGACTGTTCAGTCACCTGAGAACTCACTTTTAGAGTGGAAGCAAGTCTTCCTCGATTTCGAGGGACTGCCTGTGATGATGATGAGACACTTTCTGTAACCAGTACACACTGCATTAACTCATCGTCATTTGCAATTTCAAGTTTACGCAAGCTTTTCCTTGGGGTTGACTTCCACTCTCTTGGGCGGGGGGTATTGGTAAGAAGGGTGTTTGGATGCGTGCTGGTGGGACAGGCCTTCACCAGTATCCAAAGCCAAGCCTGAATCCTGTATTTAGGATTTTGAGCTGACCTTTCTTTGTTGGTTATTTGCACTTTTTTTAAAAGAGTATGTATTCCATTTAACTGCTACTCTACACACTACACTTGGCAGTGATAGCCGGGTACAGGTCAAACCCTAACCTTGCTGTTCTCGAAGTCAACAGAGATCTTCTGGCCTCGACTGCATTTATACTGCAGCAGGAAAACTGTGTCAGATAAGAACATAAGGAATAGGAGCAGGAGTCGACCATTCGGCCCCTCGAGCCTGCTCCGCCATTCAATAAGATCATGGCTGATCTGATCATGGACTCAGCTCCACTTCCCTGCTCACTCCCAATAACCATTGACTCCTTATCGGTCAAAAATCTGTTGATCTCACCTTAAATACATTCAATGACCCAGCTTCCATAGCTCTCTGGGGCAGAGAATGCCATAGATTCACGACCCTCTGGGAGAAGAAATTCCTCCTCATCTCAGTTCTAAATGGGCGACCCCTTATTCTGAAAATATGCCCCCTAGTTCTAGATTCCCCCACGAGGGGAAACATCTTCTCTGCATCTACCTTGTCGAGCCCCCTCAGTATCTTATATGTTTCAATAAGATCACCTCTCATTCTTCTAAACTCCAATGAGTATAGGCCCCAAACCTGCAATCCTTTCTACCAAAAAATATTCAGAAGCATTTTTTTTGTGCCATATCTTTATATTCTGTCCTTCAGGCAAACTGTGAAGGAATAGCGCTGGGTTAAAATCGCGGAGCTCCCTAGCTAACAGCACTGTGTGAGCAGCCTTCACCATATGGACTGCAGCGGTTCAAGAAGGCGGCTCACCGCCAGCTTCAAGGACAAAGTAAGGATGGGAAATAAATGCCGCCCTTGCTGGAGACACCCTTAGCCCCAGAATTATTAATTTTTAAAAGCTAATAGGCAGAGAGTTGGTATAAAAGTGAATTGGCAAACAGTGAGAAGTGGTGTGTGCCAGAGATTAGAGCTGGATTCAGTTGTTCACTCTATAGATAGTGGGAGGACAGATGCACCTCGACCAGGCCAACATCCCCAGCATCGAAGCACTGACCGCACTCGACCAGCTCCGCTGGGCAGGGCCACATTGTCCGCATGCCCGACACGAGACTCCCAAAGCAAGCGCTCTACTCGGAACTCCTTCACGGCAAACGAGCCAAAGGTGGGCAGAGGAAACGTTACAAGGGACACCCTCAGAGCCTCCCTGATAAAATGCAACATCCCCCACCGACACCTGGGAGTCCCTGGCCAAAGACCGCCCTAAGTGGAGGAAGAGCGTGCGGCAAACCTGTCCCACCCATCCCTTTCCTCAACCACTGTCTGTCCCACCTGTGACAGAGACTGTAATTCCTGTATTGGACTGTTCAGTCACCTAAGAACTCACTTTTGGAGTGGGAGCAAGTTTTCCTCGATTCCGAGGGACTGCCTACGATGATAAGAGCTGTATTCAATTGTTGGCTCCGCCACCCGACCAGCATCACCTGAGGGGGGGGACATCCCTGCACGCTGTTGGAGGGCTCCCGGTGCTGCAGTAGGTGAGTAGAAACTTAATTTTTTTATTTATTGATTGAATTTTTATTATTTTTAATTTTTTAATTTTTTGTTTGATTTTTTTATTAATTTTTTTTATTTTTTATTAATGTTTTGATTCACTTATTGAGTTATTTATCATTTATTATTGATGATGGCTCTTTATTTGTAAAAGTGAAGTCTTTAATGCTTGTTAACCCCCCTCTCCCCCCACCCCCCCCCATCTCTCGTTCCCTAAGCCTGATTTATAAGTGTAGGCAAGGTTTTTCTGAGCATACAGATATCTACACTTACTCCATTCTAAGTTAGTTTGGAGTAAGTTTTCGCTGCCTAAACTTGCAAAACAGGCGTAAGTGGCTGGACACGCTCCCTTTTTGAAAAAAAATCTGTTCTAAAATGAAACTATTCTAACTCACTAGAACTGGAGCAAACTAAATGCCGACAATTGCAATTTCTAAGATACTCCATTCTAAACTAGTTGCTCCAAAAAAAATAGGAGCAACTCAGGCCGAAACTTGAGCCCTATATTTTTAAAGGAGGTCAAGAGACCTCTACAACAATGAGTTTTCTGGTCAGCAATCAGCTCTGATTGGTTCACCCAATGCTCACTTTGTCAATGAATGAGTTTGTGGGATTTTGGTGAGGCATGAAAGTTATCTGATTGGCTACTGATAACTGTCACTCAGCATCTCTTATGCAATAGAAGGGTTTTCCATGTGTTTAAAATGTGCTGGTTCCTGCCCTCACAGTAGTTAGATTGAGTGAGCAAGTCTGGTGGGTGAAGATGTTTAAAGCCAGCCACAGTATACAAATTGGACACACTAGGAACATTAGGATGGCCTCCCAAGTGTGACAGAACTACCACAAAGACTGTGAGGATGCTGTCAGCCAGCAGATCAACATGGAGCTCTCGTCCTCCTATGTTTACCTCTCCATGGTGAGCTATCTTTACTCTCTATTGGAATGATGTCTATGCAGTAAACTAGCTTCTAGTTAGGCATTGAGTTGTATGAGCTAAAGGGCTTAAACTTCAAGCAGAGGCAATCTCCTAGTCTTTGTTTGTCACAGGCTGAAGGGTATGGATTTGAGTGGAGGTTTCTCAAAGAGTGTTTTTTATTAAAGGTGCAAATAATTCAATCAAGTGCTGGCTTGGCCTTCTCTCCTTCTGTTGAAGTGATGTGAGAATGGTGTACTGTTGATCAAACCTTCCTTAGTGACCTGATCTTGCAGTATGCAATTGTTGGATTTGTGCTTATTCCTTTTGCTAACTTTCCATATGGAATGAGTAGCAGGCATTCCACTGACCTTTGGTCCCCAGCTTGGCCTTTATATCTCCTTTTCTCTTTCCCTCCCTGCCCCCTTTCCTGCTGATGGAGCCTCCTATGTGCTAGGATGCCTGGATGAGTGCAGCTCCAACAACACAAGAAGCTCGACACTATCCAGGACAAAACAGCCCATCCACCACCTTCAACATTCACTCCCTCCACCACCGGCGCCCCCTGGCTGCAGTGTGCACCATCTACAAGATGCACTGCAGCAACTCGCCAAGGCTTCTTCGGCAGCACCTCCCAAACCCACGGCCTCTACCACCTAGAAGGACAAGGGCAGCAGGCGCATGGGAACACCACCACCTCCACGTTCCCCTCCGAGTCACACACCATCCTGACTTGGAAATATATCGGCCGTTCCTTCATCGTCGCTGGGTCACAATCCTGGAACTCCCTCCCTAACAGCACTGTGGGAGCACCTTCACCACACGGACTGCAGAGGTTCAAGAAGGCGGCTCACCACCACCTTCTCAAGGGGCAATTAGGGATGGGCAATAAATGGCAGCCTTGCCAGCGACGCCCACATCCCAGGAATGCATTTATTTGTGCTGCTTCTAATGTGAAGAGAGAGCCAGATTGTTCAATAAACATAGATTAATGAATTGAAATGGTAGTTCTTTTAATGAAGGCATTGCGCAATAACTAGTCTGCCAAGAGATCATTTTGAATTGCACGTGGGTGAAACTTTAGCCTGGCTTAACTTCCTTTCTCTCCGCAGTCCTATTACTGTGACCGGGATGATGTTGCCCTGCGTCACTTTGCCGAGTTCTTGAAGATGCAGTCACACGAGGAATGTGAGCACGCTGAGAGACTGATGCGATTCCAGAATCGTCGAGGGGGCGTGTGTGGTCCTAGAGAATGTCAAGGTATCCTTTCAGACAAAGGCTGAACTTTCTTGACTTGTGAATGACTTTTTGGATTGGGTTGGGAGAGGGGACAGAGAAAGGAAAAAAAAAACTCCCATTTCGAGCTCAAGACATCAATCCAATTTTCCCAGGAGACTGATCCTAGAATCCACTGTTCATTCAGTATTTCTGTTTTGATGTCTCATCTAAAAATAATGTGATTATAGTCGTCTTTGATTCATTTGGAGATGGTGGGAGAAGGATAGAGTATAAAAGCAGGGATGTCCTGCTACAACTGTGCAGGGTATTGGTGAGGCCACACCTGGAGTACTGCGTACAGTTTTTGTCTCCGTATTTAAGGAAGGATATACTTGCATTGGAGGCTGTTCAGGGAAGGTTCACTCGGTTGATTCCTGAGATGAAGGGGTTGACTTATCAAGGCAGGTTGGGCCTGTACTCATTAGAGTTTAGAAGAATGAGAGGTGATCTTATTGAAACTTATAAGATACTGAGTGGGCTGGACAAGGTAGATGCAGAGAGGATGTTTCCCCTCGTGGGGGAATCTGGAACTAGGGGGCATAGTCTCAGAATAAGGGGCTGCCCACTTAAAATGGAGATGAGGAGGAGTTTCTTCTGAGGGTGATAAATCTGTGGAATTCTCTACCCTAGAGAGCAGTGGAGGTTGGGTCATTGAATAAGGTGGAGCTAGACAGATTTTTGAACGATAAGGCAGTGAAGGGTTATGGGGAGCAGGCAGGGAAGTGGAGCTGAGTCCATGATCTTATTGAATGGCGGAGCAGGTTCAAGGGGCCGAATGGCCGACTCTTGCTCCTGTTTCTTGTGTTCTCATTTCCTGGTAATGAGTGATGTGCTGTTGCCTCTTGAGTGGTATACCCCCACAACACCACATCATCCACTGCTTTGCATGGACTCCATTGCATTGACTGCCTTGGGCAGGAACCCCTGTTCTTCTTTGAGGTAGAACTTTTTCAAAAGTAACTTGTGTTTTATTTTCCAGAAACCAGAGCAGGATGTGTGGAGCGATGGCCTGGAGGCGATGCAGAGAGCTCTGCAGATGGAGCAGGATGTCAACCAGAGTCTGCTGGATTTGCACAAACTCTCCTCTGGGAACACCGACCCTCACGTAAGTTCCTCGTGTGGATTTCTGGGTACGTTGAAGGTGGTGCTGGAGCTGTTTGAAAAGAGCTTTGTTTTGTGGGGTGTCTCTCCTGGGTTCTTCAGGGGCTGGGGGAGAGGACTGGGAGAGTGGGCTACTGTGGCCATTTGAGAAGTAAATGAGTTCCAGAATCGAAGCACGCATTGTCCAGGAGTTACTGTAACATTGGAACAAATTTGCATCAATCTCAATTGCCCTGCTTGACTCTACTCCAGTCAAAGAGGATTAAAATCCCAATTCTTGACGGGGATGCTCCAATGTTAGAAACATAGAAAATAGGTGCAGGAGTAGGCCATTCAGCCCTTCTAGCCTGCACCGCCATTCAATGAGTTCATGGCTGAACATGAAACTTCAGTACCCTCTTCCTGCTTTCTCACCATACCCCTTGATCCCCCGAGTAGTAAGGACTTTATCTAACTCCCTTTTGAATATATTTAGTGAATTGGCCTCAACTACTTTCTGTGGTAGAGAATTCCACAGGTTCACCACTCTCTGGGTGAAGAAGTTTCTCCTCATCTCGGTCCTAAATGGCTTACCCCTTATCCTTAGACTGTGACCTCTGGTTCTGGACTTCCCCAATATTGGGAACATTCTTCCTGCATCCAACCTGTCCAAACCCGTCAGAATTTTAAACGTTTCTATGAGGTCCCCTCTCACTCTTCTGAACTCCAGTGAATACAAGCCCAGTTGATCCAGTCTTTCTTGATAGGTCAGTCCCACCATCCCGGGAATCAGTCTGGTGAATCTTCGCTGCACTCTCTCAATAGCAAGAATGTCCTTCCTCAAGTTAGGAGATCAAAACTGTACACAATACTCCAGGTGTGGCCTCACCAAGGCCCTGTACAACTGTAGCAACACCTCCCTGCCCCTGTACTCAAATCCCCTCGCTATGAAGGCCAACATGCCATTTGCTTTCTTAACCGCCTGCTGTACCTGCATGCCAACCTTCAATGACTGATGTTGCTCGATATCTGCCACTGGCCATAACTAGATTACCTCTTTTCTTTGTGTGACTTTCTGAAGACCCACTACTTGGATGAACAAATGAAGACAATCAAGAAGCTTGGAGATCACATCACCAACCTGAAGCGACTGGGAGCCCCGGAGAATGGCCTGGGGGAGAACCTGTTCGATAAGCACACCCTGGGGGAGAGTGACTGAACTGACTGCAGAGATATAGTCTTATTTATGGTGTCTTCAGTAACCTCCAAGATCTCTAATATGTGTGAGCAGGTTCCTGGGGTGAATAATGAAAGCTACTGGAGGTTCAAAGTCACTCTCCAGTGTTGTCTATGGAACTGCTGAGGTCAAAGGTTTTTTTGTAACTGTCATTGGGTGAAAAAATAAAAGCTGTTGACTATCAAATTGGATCTTATTGTAAACTAAGCAGCTTCATATCTAATTTACAGCACAAGAAACAGGCCATTCAGCCCAACAGGTCTGTACTGACGTTTATACTCCACGTAAGCCTCCTCCCACCTTGTTTCATCCAACCCTATCAGCACATAAGAAATAGGAGCAGGAGTAGGCCATACGGCCCCTCGAGCCTGCTCCGCCATTTAATAAGATCATGGCTGATCCAATCATGGACTCTGCTCCACTTCCCTGCCCGCTCCTCATAACCCTTTATTCCCTTATCGGTTAAGAAACCATCTATTTATGTCTTAAATTTATTCACTGTCCCAGCTTCCACAGCTCTCTGAGGCAGTGAATTCCACAGATTTACAACCCTCAGAAGAAATTCCTCCTCATCTCAGTTCTAAATGGGAGGCCCCTTATTCTAAGATCATGCCCTCTAGTTCTAGTCTCCCCCATCAGTGCAAACATCCTCTCTGCATCCACCTTGTCAAGCTCCCTCATAATCTTATACGTTTCGATAAGATCACCTCTCATTCTTCTGAACTCCAATGAGTAGAGGCCCAACCTTCTCAACCTTTCCTCATAAGTCAACCCCCTCATCCCCGGAATCAACCGAGTGAACCTTCTCTGAACTGCCTCCAAAGCAAGTATATCCTTTCGTAAATATGGAAACCAAAACTGCACGCAGTATTCCAGGTGTGGCCTCACCAATACCCTGTACAACTGTAGCAAGACTTTCCTGCTTTTATACTCCATCTTGCAATAAAGGCCACGATTCCAAATTTGTCAAACATGACTTCCCCTTCATAAATCCATGCTGACTCTGCCTGACCGAATTTTGCTTTTCAAAATGTCCTGCTACTGCTTCTTTAATAATGGACTCCAACATTTTCCCAACCACAGATGTTAGGCTAACTGGTCTGTAGTTTCCTGCTTTTTGTCTGCCTCCTTTTTTGAATAGGCGTTACAGTTGCAGTTTTCCAATCTGCTGGGACCTCCGCAGAATCCAGGGAATTTTGGTAAATTAAACCAATGCATCCACAATCCCTGCCGCTACTTCTCTTAAGACCCTAGGATGCAGGAGTCGGCCATTCGGCCCCTCGAGCCTGCTCCGCCATTCAGTAAGGTCACGGCTGATCTGATCTTGGCCTCAGCTCCACTTCCCCGCCCGCTCCCCATAACCCTCGACTCCCTTCTTCTTTTTTCGCTTTATCTACATTCTCCTTAAATACATTTATGCTCCTTGCCTCCGTTGTTCGTGTAGTAGCTGGCCCACTCTCTGGGTGAAAGAGGTTCTCATGAATTCCTCTTATTGCCTTGCATCGAGTCCTCATTCAACAAGAACTGCACTCTCTCTATTGTGGCCCTGTATTCGTCTGTGCAGTATACTGGTCATAAACGGAGCGGCGAGTGACCTCTGGAGCAGCGTGGAGGCCCCGCCCTCCATGAGAACACCAGTGGCAGGTCGGGGCCATAAAAGGAGTGGCGGTCATGGGCAGCGTGGCGGTGTATCACGGCAAGGTACAGCGTGAGCTGGTGCAGGAGGGCGACGGCAGCAAAGAGCGACGTCATCAAGGTCCAGGTCGGTGATTAGAGCACGGGCAGGTACAGCAGGAGCAGCGAGAGATTGTAGAGGGATCTGACCGGGGCCGAGGAGAGGCGAGAGTTCAGGGGCAGGAGAGGCGAGGGCCCAGGGGCAGCACGGGCCCAGCCCACACTGTGCGATATGTGAGCGCACTAGGTCCGTGCAGCAGAGCTGGTCTCCAGTCGTCCTGGTTAACCCTTGCCGCTGGACCAAGACCTAGTTCTGTCAAGCCCGTGTGGTGGTTGGTGTGCAACGGTCACCCCACGTTAAGAAAATACACACACAGGCATCTTCCACCCTTCAGGATGTAGTTCGGGATCTGGAATATTAGCTCCTTCATTGAAACACCTGTGAACTCAGCCCTTTTTGGTGTGGAAGCAAGTCATCCTCGATACGAGGGACTGTGTATGATGATGATGATACTCGATCTCGCTCTCTCTTTCTCTGGTTCTCGCTCTCACAATCTCGCTCTCGCTCTCTCGCTCGCTCGATTTCTCTTGATCGCTCTCTCGATCTCGCTCGATCTCTCTCTTGCTCTCTCACTCTCGCTCAATCTCTCGCTCGCTCTCTCACTCTCGCTTCTCTCTCGATCTCGCTCTCGCGCTCTCTCTCGCGATCTCGCTCTCACTGTGGATCTCTCTCTCGCTCTTACTCGTTCTCTCTCTCGATCTCTCTCTCGTTCTCTCTCTCGATCTTGACCTCGATCTCTCGTGCTCTCAATCTCCCTCGATCTCTCTTGATCTCGATCTCTCGCACTCTCTCTCTCTCTCTCTCTCTCTCTCTCTCTCTCCCCTCCCCCACACATGCGGTCTGACCTGTGTTTTCTATCACTCACACTTGTCGGATGATTGATTTGGCAGTCAGCCACCAAAACACACCCCAGCAGTGAGCGAGTCCCGCTGCGGGGGAAGGGAAAGAGCAGCTGTTCATTAAATATTTCAGAAAGTTTATTAATGTATAACAATAAACCGAAGTGAATCATGAAGCAATGCCTGGAGGACTTCGATCTCTCAGGCAGACTAATCTTCTCAAAGGTTCTGCTCATGAAGACTGGCATCAATTCCCGCTTCACTTTGGTTCACTCTTGTATATTGCTAGATTTTGTTGTGCAATGGGCTAAACGGCTCATTAATCATCTCTGGAAAGACTGCTCCTACATGCAGATCGATTGCCGATTGCATTATCTGTTGGGTTGATTAGATCTAGAACTATAGACTCGCACAGCACAGCAGGCATTTGGCCCATCGTGCCTGTCCACGAATCTAAGATTATCATATTCAAGCTTGGCCCTTCTGGCAGCTCTTTAACGGCTGCTGGTGCCCGATGAGGTGATTTCTTTTCCCTGAACAGGTAGTAGGGGCATCAGGTATAGGTGACACAGGGCACTGGTACATGGGAAAAGGAAGAAAGACTTGCATTTATATAGCGCCTTTCATGACCATCGGACGTCTCAAAACGCTTTACAGCCAATGAAGTATTTTTGGAGTGTAATCACGGTTGTAATATGAGAAAAATGGCAGCCAATTTGTGCACAGCAAGCTCCCACAAACAGCAATGTGATAATGACCAGATAACCTGTTTTTGTTATGTTGATTGAGGGATAAATATTGGCCCCAGGACATTGCGGCTAACTCCCCTGCTCTTCTTCAAAATAGTGCCTTTTACACCCACCTGAGACAGCAGACGGGGCCTCTGTTTAACGTCTCGTCTGAAAGACAGCACCTCCAACAGTGCGACACTCCCTCACCGACAGTGCGGCGCTCCCTCAGTACCGCCCCTCCGACAGTGCGGCGCTCCATCAGTACCGCCCCTCCGACAGTGCAGCACTCCCTCAGTACCATCCCTCCGACAGTGCAGCACTCCCTCAGTACCGCCCCTCCGACAGTGCGGCACTCCCTCAGTACCACCCCTCCGACAGTGCAGCACTCCCTCAGTACTGCCCCTCCGACAGTGCAGCACTCCCTCAGTACTGCCCCTCCGACAGTGCGGCGCTCCCTCAGCACTGCCCCTCCGACAGTGCGGCGCTCCCTCAGCACTACACTGGGAGTGCCAGTCTAGATTTATGTGCTCAAGTTCCTGGAGTGGGACTTGAACGCACAACATTTTGATTCCGAGGCGAGGGTGCTGCCCACTGAGCCACAGCTGACACAGGGCACCAGGCAGTGAAGTTAGTGGATTTTTTTTGTTGTAATGAGCGACATGCCCTGAGTGCCAGAAAACAATTGACATGAGCACGCCTTACATTATCCATCGTGCTAAGTTCACTTGAGTACAAGGAGTGCAAATGGTATGTTAGCTTTTATTACAAAGGGATTATAGTACAAGAGTGAAGAATCCTTGCTACAATTATACAGGGCCCTGGGGAGACCACACCTGGAGTATTGTGTACAGTTTTGGTCTCCTTACCTAAGGAAAGACATACTTACCATAGAGGGAGTGCAACGAAGGTTCACCAGACTGATTCCTGGGATGGGGGGATTATCCTATGAGGAGAGATTGAGTAGACTAGGCTGATATTCCCTCGAGTTTAGAAGAATGAGAGGTGATCTCATTGAAACATACACAATTCTTACAGGGTTAATGCTGAGAAAATGTTTACCCTAACTGGGGAGTCTAGAACCAGGGCTCACAGTCTCAGGATAAGGGGTCGGCCATTTTGGATTGAGATGAGGGGAAATTTCTTCACTCAGAGGGTGGTGAATCTTTGGAATTCTCTGCCCCGGAGGGGTGTAGAGGCTCAGTCTTTGAGTATATTCAAGACACAGGTCGATAAATTTGGGGGAATTAAGGGATATAAGGAAAATGCGTGAAGGTGGAGTTGAGGCAGAAAATCAGCCATGATCTTATTGAATGGCGGAGCAGGCTCGAGGGGCTGAATGGCCCTTTATCGTCTGTTCTTGTGAGTGACCACAGTGCCTGACCAACACTCGCACAGAAACACGAGCGACACTGTACAGAGGGGCCAGCTCTGGCAGCATGGCATGGTGGCACCAATAATACATATTCCATCTTCTGCCCAAGAGTTGACCAGAATTGGGTACCTCTACACCAGATGCTTTGCTAGATTGCGCAATCTGTTCCAACTTGTTTGCCCTTGGGAGCGCTCCTTCACACAACAATTATTCTGTTGCATAATATTGGTGTCACAATTAGCCCTGCATCAGCGGACTGCTATATCCTGTCTAATTATTTAAAACTTAGATCAAGAATGGTCACGCCCTGCAAAACCCAATCTGCAAATCGTCAAATACGTTGCCTTCCATTCACCAAGAGATCATCCATCACAACTGGAGGACAATTGATTTGACAAGCTTATCTGTGGGGGATGGGAATATCAGGTGGTTTGTTGAGGAATCTGCACGAGATGTTCATTTATTAATAAGCTGCCCCTATCTCTTTCTCCATTGCCTCTATTTTCCTGACCGGTATTTTTCTTGACTCTTTCTATCTCAGTTTATTTCCTCTGGTAAGTGGGCTTAGACTATATAACCACTTGTTGGCTGGTGCAGATACGATACTAAGTACTGCAGGGACTAGAATACGGCCAGGGTGATCCCCTGGACTAGTGTCGATCGCCTGGATGGGTCGGAGAGGAATTTTCCCAGATTTCTTTTCCCCAATTGGCCTGGGTTTTTATTGGGTTTTTGCCTCTCCCAGGAGATCACATGGCTCCGGTTGGGGTGGAGTCTAGAATGTTTCAGTATAAGGGGTGTCGCAGTTGTGTGAGGCGGACTGGTTGGGCTGGGTGCTCTTTGCCTTTCCGTCATTGTTCAAAGATTTATATGTAACCTTCAGGGCTGCTGACCGAGGGCCGTGTGGCTCTTTGTCGGCCAGCGCGGACACGATGGGCTGGAATGGCCTCCTTCTGCGCTGGAAATTTCTCTGTTTCTCTTTCTTTCTTTTGAATTTTTTGTCTGCCTCCGTTGCTTTGGTAGTCTCTCTATCTCTGTCTCCAGTTGAGGCTAATAGCATTTAAAGGGAAGCACGTAAATTGGAGGTGATCCAAAAGTAGTCCGTGTCCTAACTCGCACCAAGTCCCGCTCGCCCATCACCCCCTGTGCTTGCTGCCCCGTGTCCTAACTTGCACCGTGTCCCGCTCACCCATCACCCCCTGTGCTCGCTGCTCCGTGTCCTAACTCGCACTGAATCCCGCTCACCCATCACCCCCTGTGCTCGCTGACCCGTGTCCTAACTCGCACCGATTCCCGCTCACCCATCACCCCTGTGCTCGCTGCTCCGTGTCCTAACTCGCACTGAGTCCCGCTCATCCATCACCTCCTGTGCTCGCTGCTCCATGTCCTAACTCGCACCAAGTCCTGCTCACCCATCACCCCCTGTGCTCGCTGACCTACATTGGCTCCCGGTTAAGCAACGCCTCGATTTCAAAATTCTCAACCTTGTTTTCAAATCCCTCCATGGCCCTCGCCCCCTCCCTATCTCTGTAATCTCCTCCAGCCCCACAATCCCCCGAGATGTCTGCGCTCCTCTAATTCTGCCCTCTTGAGCATCCCTGATTATAATCGCTCCACCATCGGTGGCCGTGCTTTCTGTTGCCTGGGCCCCAAGCTCTGGAACTCCCTCCCTAAACCTCTCCGCCTCTCTACCTCTATTTCCTCCTTCAAGACGCTCCTTAAAATCGACCTCTTTGACCAAACTTTTGGCCACCTGCGCTAATTTCTACTTATGTGGCTCAGTGTCAGATTTTTGGTTTCATAATACTGGTACAAGGTCTGAAATTGGGCAACCACGGATATCGAGACGGTGCCGGTTTTTGGATTTTGCCGGATTTCGCACCTCGCTGTTGGCGGTCCTCGCCTCCTGCCGATCCACCGATCCTCGCCACCCACGGCCCTATGGCACTGCGTTTTTTTACCATTTTTTACCAGTTTCCTCGTCCCTCGCCGCCTGATGTCGCCAGATTGGCTGCCTCAAAAAATGCCCGGTTTTTGGACAATTCCAGTTTTCGGACAGCCGGATGCGGGACGTTGTACCTATATGCCTGTGAAGCACCTTGGGACGTTTCACTACGTCAAAGGCACTATATAAATACAAGTTATTGTTGTTGAGGGAGAATGAAATGGAAGGATGTGCTGATGGGGTGAGACGAAGAGGGATGGGAGGAGGCTGGAGTGGAGCATAAACCCCGGCACGGACCAGTTGGACCGAATGGCCTGTTTCTGTGCCGTAGCCTATGTAATTCTATTTAATTCTTGCTGCTTGGCTCTATCCGGGGCCTGTGCAAGAAGTATTTTTATAATGACCGTTAAGAATACAGTGAGTGGGATACTCACCACATACAGCCTTTTCATAGCTTGTTTGAAACTGGGCTTGGAAAAGTGAGATGTTCAAAATGGATAAGAACCAATCTGTTGCATGATGTTGGTGTCAGTGCATTGAGTTCCACAAATCTTGCTCAGTTAAATACCCTTAGCTACCCAATTAGCCAAACCCGCCAAATTCCAACCTTCAAACCTTATGGGTGGATCAGGAACAGACTACTGTGATATGTGCGCGCACAAGGTCCGTGCAGCAGAGCTGGTCTCCAGTCGTCTTGGTTAACCCTTGCCACTGGATAAAGACCTACCTCTGTCAAGCCCGTGTGGTGGCTGGTGTGCAACGGCCACCCCACGTTAAAAAAATCCACCCACAGGCATCTTCCACCCTTGAGGATGGGTCCTTCATTGAAACACCTGTGAACTCATCCTTTTTTGGCGTGGAAGCCAAGTCATCCTCGTTTCGAGGGACTGCCTGTGATGACTCTAACTGAAAACCCAACTATCAGAGTCATGGCGATAACTGACTTGACATCCAATGAGCCACAGCAGGAGATTAACCATGTGATGCCACAAGAACTTTGGAAATTTGACTTGACTAAGATGAATGAAAATGGATCTCAGAAGAAGGGTACCGTTAACAAAAAACAGATGGTCCGCGTAAAATAAAACTGGCAATAATTTCAATAACTAGGCCCCAGCTGCAGTCATACGTCCCATTCTGGGCACTGCACTTTAGGAAGGATGTGAAGGCCTGCGAGAGGGGTCAGAGGTGATTTACGACAACGTTACAAGGGATGGGGAACTTCAGTTATGTGGCGAGACTGGAGAAGCTGGGATTGTTCTCTTTAGAGCAGAGAAGGTTAAGGATAGATTTAATAGGAGAGTTCAAAATCATTAAACAGTAAATAAGGAGAAACTCTTTCCAGGGGCAGGAGGGTCGGTAACCAGAGGGACACAGATTTAAGATAATCGGCAAAAGAACCAGAGGGGGAGATGGGGAGAATGTCTTTTACGCAGCGAGTTGTTGTGATCGGGAACGCGCTGCCTGAAAGGGCGGTGGGAGCAGATTCAATAGTGGCTTTCAAACAGGAATTAATACTTTAAAAGGAAAAATCTGCAGGGCGATGAGGAAAGAGCAGGGGGGAGTGGGACTGATTTCATAGCTCTTTCAGAGGAACGATGGGCTGTACAATTCTATGAATTTGAAAATGCAGCCCAGTTCAATAGGCACAGTCCCAGGGGTGAAAGGACACTATGCTGACCCACTGGTGCCAACCAACTTCCTGACTGTGTGCCTACCCTTCGGAGCTCAAATCTTTCCTGTCCAATTTTAAGAAGATAATGTCAGGGATTGTGGAACAGTGAACTCTATACCCGTCAGTTAATTGCATATTACTGAAGGACAATTGGTTGAGCTTGGATCATAAACTGAAACTATTTTCATCCTGTGCAAGTCCGGCTCTTAAATTAGGAAAAGAAACGGGCGTGCGTGATATTTTTAATTGCCCGCGCAGCCCCTTTAAAGGAGCCGCACCCAAAAAAGAAATTAAAGGGAAAGTTGCTTGGGGGAAATTCTCCGTTCCAGCTGCGAACGTGTGTGGCATCTCAGAAATAGATGAGCAAAGTAAAACAAACGGCCAAATAAAAATAAAGTGATGGTGTAGAATTAATGTTGAGTACCGGAGGGAGGGGAGTGCATCATTTCAACAGGGAACAACATTTTAATTAAAGGTTCCCTTTAATATTTAATTGTTAATTTGTGGGTTTTGGTGCCCTTAAAAAAGGGGGCATTTGATTTAAAGGTTTTACCAAAATAGTTGTAGAGCTGTTGAGTTGTGAGTGGCTTAGCCCGTCACATGATGTTCACAAGACTCAATAAAACCCCAGCCAGTTGGGTTCGGGGGATCCACGATGGGGCAGGTGGTTGTGAGCCTGGTGAATGAACCGGTAATGTGTAGTGTGATTGTTAAATGTTTTGCTAATAAACCAACTAGTTCTTAATAGCAATGTGTTGCTGTGAATTCTTAACCCACGAAGCAAATACATTTCACAGCCAATGAAGTACTTTGTGAGTGTAGTCACTGTTGTAATGTACAAAATATTTGAGTGTGATTGTATTCGTGTGTGAGCTTCGCCGGGCTGGAGTTCGACGCTATCAAGTCACCAGCAGGCGATGAAGGTGTTTACAGCAACTGGCCCTGTTTACAGAAAATCAGAACGCCACAACAAATTTTCCATAGTTTGCTTTTATTGATAAATTCCTTGAATCACACATGATGGCCCTTTACGGCCTTCTGGACTCAACATCGAGTACAAACATTTCAGAGCGTAACCTCTGCCGATCTTTGACTCCCTCCCCCTCCCCCCCTCCCCAGAGCCTCTTTCTTTCATTCTTTGTCACTCCGTGTCTCTAATGGCAGTCGGTCATTATCCTGCCATTCACACCCTATCTTGACTAATGTTTTTCTAACTCCTGGCATTACCATTTGAATTTGGGCCATCATCCCGTTTGTCTCTCTAATCTCTCCTGCCTTCCCCCCCATCACCGACCTTCCCCGTTGTTCGTTCTTCCCCTTCCCCGTTCAGTGCTTGTTAAGAATCCGTTCTTTCCGAACACTCTCCAGTTCTGACGAAGGGTCATCGACCCGAAACGTTAACTCTGCTCCCTCCCGTCACGGATGCTGCCCTGACCCGCCGAGCATTTCCGGCATTTTCTGCTTTTTATTCCCGATTCCAGCGTCCGCAGTGTTTTGCTTTTGAACTGTCGGCAATAAGGGTTTCGTTCGCTGTTTGCAAGGCTGGTGATCTCTCACAGCGTGACAGCCCACGGTGTTTACACTGCGCCCGAGCAGCCTTGCCTTTCAAAAACATACACATCGTGCTACAGCTGGGCAAAAGCAGGAGGGAGGGAACCTTTCCGACTTCTGAGTTGGAGGCCCAGCAGCCGACTGTGGGGTGCGCGCTCTCACTCTGATCAGGTAAGCGGCTTGTCATTGACGCTTTGCTTTTCCACCTTTAAGCTTTTCGGTTTAGAAATGCAGGGTGTTCCAGAGCCCAGGAATTGAGCCGGAAGGAAGTCAAGGAGGATCCGGAGAGTCCGGGTGCCCCCCTGTCCCGAAGGCATGAAGGGTGGTAAACACCAACAAGGACGGGATGGCGTGTTGTATTTTCGATGTAATTCTACGGATGGGCACGAGGCCCAAAGTGAGGTGGGGCATCAAATGGGTGCAGTCATGTCCACGGCTTCCGGTCAGGTTACGAGTGAGCAGCAAGACCATAAGAAATAGGAGCAGGAGTCGGCCATTCGGCCCCTCGAGCCTGCTCCGCCATTCAATAAGATCATGGCTGATCTGATCCTGGCCTCAACTCCACTTGCCCGCCCGCTCCCCATAACCCTTCACTCCCTTATCATTCAAAAACCTGTCTGTCTCCGCCTTGAATATATTCAATGACCCAGCCCCCACAGCTCTCTGGGGCAGAGAATTCCACAGATTCACCACCCTCTGAGAGAAGAAATTCCTCCTCCTCTCAGGTTTAAATGGGCGACCCCTTATTCTGAAACGCTGTCCCCCAGTTCTAGATTCCCCCACGAGGGGAAACATCCTCTCAGCAGCTACCCTGTCCAGCCCCCTCAGAATCTCATACGTCTCATGACGCATGCATCTCCCGGTTTGACCCATGCCCGTGGGCTGTGGAAGCTCGGTTGTTGAGTATATTCAAGACCGAGAGCGATTAATTTCTGGACACTAAGCGGAATCGATTATTACGGAAAGGACAAGAAAGTGTAGTTGGGTTCGAAGATCAGCCATGATCTTATTCGGTGGGCAGAGTGGCCTACTCCTGCTCCTATTTCTTATATGTTCTTAATCTTTGGCAAAATTTCTTCTAATGAATCACTAGCCTCAACTATTCACTCAGTCCGATTTTAGGAATTTGTACGCTCTGCTGCTAAATTCTAAAAATGAGTCAATGAAAGCATTTATATAGTGGTGACGACCCAGCAATGGTCACTGCAAACTAAACCTGGGTGAGACCACACTTGCAGCACTGCGTACAGTTCTGGTCGCCATGTTATAAAAAGGATATCGAGGCACTGGCGAGGGTGCAGAGAAGATTTACAAGGATGATACCAGAAATGCGAGGGTGTACATATCAGGAAAGGATGAACAGGCTGGGTCTCTTTTCTCTTGAGAACAGAAGGCTGAGGGGTGACCTAATAGAGGTCTTTAAAATGATGAAAGGTTTTGATAGAGTGGATACAGAGAGAGTGTTTCCACTTGTGGGGAAGAGCATAACTAGAGGCCATCAATATAAGATAGTCACCGAGAAATCCAATGGGGAATTCAGGAGAAACTTCTTTACCCAGAGAGCGGTGAGAATGTGGAACTCGCTGCCACAGGGAGGGGTTGAGGCGAATAGTATCGATGTATTTAAGGGGAGGCTAGACAAGGATGTGAGGGAGAAGGGAATAGAGGGTTATGCGTGAAAGAGTTAGATGGGGAAAGACGGGAGGGGGCTCGAGTGGAGCATAAACACCGGCATGAACTGGTTGGGCCGAATGGACAGTTTCTGTGCCGTATATCCCGTGTAAATCGTGGTAAAGATTGTGAAGTTTTCTAACAGACACCAAACGTGAGAGAATTCTAAAGCTAGTCAATATTTGTTGAGGGGGCTGGTGAATTTTGGGTGAGAAAAGGTCAGAGGTGAAGTGCCGGTGTTGCCGAGACTACTCCATGCCCAAGGAGTGCTTGTTGAACATGTACTCGGCAATGCCATTCTGGGGGGCACCGAGGCGCTCCAGGTTGGTGATGTGGTCTCCAAGTTTCTTGATGCTCTTGACTTGCTTTTCCAAAAAGTGAGTCTCCAGAAAGCCACACAACTGGAGGGAAATGAAATCAGACGCTGTTTACTGTGAATAAACATAAGAAACATAAGCAGGAGTCGGCCATTTTGCCCCTCGAGCCTGCTCCGCCATTTAATAAGATCACGGCTGATCTGATCTTAGCTACTTTGAAACTGAGATATAAAGAAGGACTTGCATTTATATAGCACCTTTCGCGACCACCAGACGCCTCAAAGTGCAGTCACTGTTGTATTGTGGGAAACGCGGCAGCTGATTTGCGCACAGCAAGCTCCCACAAACAGCAATGAGATCATCTGTTTTTGTTATGTTGATTGAGGGATAAATATTGGCCCCAGGACACCGGGGATAACTCCCCTGCTCTTCTTCCAAATAGTGCCGCGGGATCTTTTACGTCCACCTGAGAGGGCAGACAGGGCCTCGGTTTAACGTCTCTTCTGAAAGACGGCACCTCCGACAGTGCGGCGCTCCCTCAGCACTGCACTGGGAGTGTCAGCCTAGATTTTTGTGCTCAAGTCCCTGGAGTGGGGACTTGAACCCACGACCTTCTGGCCCAGAGGCGAGAGTGCTGCCCACTGAGCCACGGCTGCCACATATAGTCGAGTTGTACAACACTGTTCATGGCTCCTATTGCGAGGACGAAAGAACAAAAGAAATAGGAGCAGGAGTGGGCCATTCGGCCCCTCGAGCCTCCGCCATTCATGGCTGATCTTCGACCTCAACTCCGCTTTCCCGCTTATCCCTTGATTCCCCGAGAGTCCAAAAATCTATCGATCTCGGCCTGGAATATACTCAACGACTGAGCCTCCACAGCCCTCTGGGGCAGAGAATTCCAAAGATTCACCACCCTCTGAGTGAAGAAATTCCTCCTCATCTCAGTCCTAAATGGCCGACCCCTTATCCTGAGACTGTGTGACCCCCTGGTTCTAGACTCCCCCAGCCCGGGGGAAACATCCACCCTGCATCTACCCTGTCAAGCCCCGTAAGAAGACTTCGGTGAGATCATCTCTCATTCTTCGAAGCTACATTCTTCTTTCTTACTGGGGTTTTATTTTCCTTTTCCTCCACCCATTCGCCCCCCCCAGGCGTCTCTGGGAGCGCTCCCGGCCCGGCTCTTTAGCTCGAGTGTTTCCCACCACAGCGCCCTAAGAGAGGAGTACAACGCCTCCCTTAGCGCTGTGCACCACCCCCCCCCCTTGACCCAGGGACCCAGCTGCCCAAACTTACCCACTTGAGGCGCAAATTGTTCCCGGGCGCTAACCTTTACCGCCCCGACGCCATTACCGCCCCGAAATCATCAAAGCCGAAAATCCCGCCCTCTGAGTTTCCCCCCCCGCCCCCCACCCCCGGATACTTACATGTGGGTCAGTTCTATCCTTGGACTGTTTGTACAGCTCCAGCAGGCTTTGGTTGATGTTCTTCTCCAATTGCAGAGCACACAGCATTGCCTGCAGACCATTGTCCCAGTCGTCTTGCTCTGGTTTCTAGAGGGAATAGCGTCGCCCGGTTAGTTCGGGTCAGGATCACATACAAAGGAAGCGTGACATTCAGAGGATTCCGTGGGATCTTGCTGCACTGCCATTATTAGATCGGTCTCTCATCCCATTTTTCCAGCTATGTTTTTTTTTGGGAGGGAGGAGGGGGGGGGGGGGACAGAGGTTGAGGCGATGGGCTGCAACGCTGAGCGAATGAAGACTTTTCCACTTTGCTCATAACTGGAGACAAACATCTCAAGTTACTGTCCAATGGGAATCAGAGAGAGCACAGAGCTCAACGACAACCTGTATTTATATAGCAGCTTTAACGTAGTGAAACGTCCCAACGCGTGTGTATTATAAGACAAAGCATTTGACACTGAGCCACACAAAGAGAAATTAGGGCAGGTAACCAAAAGCTTGGACAAAGACGTAGGTTTTAAGGAGCGTTTTAAGCGAGGAAAGAGAGGTGGAGAGGTTTAGAGAGGGAGTTCCAGAGCTTGGGGCCCAGGCAACAGAAGGCACGGCCACCGATGGTGGAGCGATTATAATCAGGGATAATCAGGAGGGCAGAATTAGAGGAGCGCAGACATCTTGGGGGGGGCATTGTGGGGCTGGAGGAGATTACAGAGATAGGGAGGGGCGAGGGCCATGGAGGGATTTTAAAATAAGGATGAGAATTTTGCAATGGAGGCGTTGCTTAACCGGAAGCTAATGTTGGTCAGTGAGCACAGGGGGTGATGGGTGAGCGGGACTTGGTGCGAGTTAGGACACTGGACAGCCGAGTTTTGGATCACCTCTACTTTACGTAGGGTAGAATGTGGGAGGCCAGCCAGGAGTGCGTTGGAATAGTCAAGTTTAGAGGTAACAAAGGCATGGATGAGGGTTTCAGCAGTGGATGAGCTGAGGCAAGGGCGGAGACGGGCGATGTTGCGGAGGTGGAAATAGGCGGTCTTAGTTATGCTTAGTGGATATGAGGTCGGAAGCTCATTTCAGGGTCAAATATGACACCAAGGTTGTGAACAGTCTGGTTCAGCCTCAGACAGGAGTTGGGGAGAGGAATGGAGTCAGTGGCTGGGAAAGGGAGTTTGTGGCGGGGACCGAAAACAATGGCTTCGGTCTTCCCAGTATTCAATAGGAGAAAATTGCTGCTCATCCAGAACTGGATGTCGGACAAGCAGTCTGACAATTTAAAGACCGTGGAGAGGTCGAGAGAAGGGATAATAGAAACATAAAAACATAGAAAATAGGTTCAGGAGTAGGCCATTCGGCCCTTTGAGCCTGCACCGCCATTCAATAAGATCATGGCTGATCATTCCCTCGGTACCCCTTTCCTGCTTTCTCTCCATACCCCTTGATCTCTTTAACCGTAAGGGCCATATCTAACTCCCTCTTGAATATATCCAATGAACCGGCATCAACAACTCTCTGCAGCAGGGAATTCCACAGGTTAACAACTCTCTGAGTAAAGAAGTTTCTCCTCATCTCAGTCCTAAATGGTCTACCCCTTATCCTAAGACTATGTCCTCTGGTTCTGGACTTCCCCAACATTGGGAACATTCTTTCCGCATCTAACCTGTCCAGTCCCGTCAGAATCTTATACGTTTATGAGATCCCCTCTCATCCTTCTAAACTCCAGTGAATAAATGCCCAGTTGATGCAGTCTCTCCTCATATGTCAGTCCAGCCATCCCTGGAATCAGTCTGGTGAACCTTCGCTGCACTCCCTCAATAGCAAGAATGTCCTTCCTCAGATTAGGGGACCAAAACTGAGCACAATATTCCAGGTGAGGCTTCACCAAGGCCCTGTACAACAGCAGTAAGACCTCCCTGCTCCTATACTCAAATTCCCTCGCTATGAAAGGCCAACATGCCATTTGCCTTCTTCACCGCCTGCTGTACCTGCATGCCGACTTTCAATGACTGATGAACCATGACACCCAGGTCTCGTTGCATCTTCCCTTTTCCTAATCTGCCGCCATTCAGATAATATTCTGCCTTCGTGTTTTTGCCCCCAATGAGGCAAGCGAGTCCCAGGAGGGCAGATAAAATGCTTCAAGGACACTCTCAAAGTCTCCTTGATAAAATGCAACATCCCTGCCGACTCTCTTGGGAATCCCTGGCCCAAGACCTGCTCAAAGTGGCAGAAAAGCATCAGGGAAGGCCCCGAACATCTCGAGTCTTGTCGCCGGGGAGCACGCGGAAGCCAAGAGCAAACAGCGGAAGGAGCGCACGGCAACCCAGGCACCCCCACCCACCCGTCCCTCCAACCACTGACTGCCCCACCCTGTGACCGAGACTGTAGGTCCCGCATTGGGCTCATCAGTCACCTGAGAACTCATTATTGGTGTGGAAGCAACTCATCCCCGACTCCGAGGGACTGGCTAACGAGAAGAGTGAGGGAGAGCTGGGTGTCGTCAGCGTACGTGTGGAGACTGACGCTGTGTTTCCGGATGATACATAAGAACATAAGAATTAGGAACAGGAGTAGGCCATCTAGCCCCTCGAGCCTGCTCCGCCATTCAACAAGATCATGGCTGATCTGGCCCTGGACTCAGCTCCACTTACCCGCCCGCTCCCCGTAACCCTTAATTCCCTTACTGGTTAAAAATCTATCGATCTGTGACTTGAATACATTCAATGAGCTAGCCTCAACTGCTTCCTTGGGCAGAGAATTCCACAGATTCACAACCCTCTGGGAGAAGAAATTCCTTCTCAACTCGGTTTTAAATTGGCTCCCCCGTATTTTGAGGCTGTGCCCCCTAGTTCTAGTCTCCCCGACCAGTGGAAACAACCTCTCTGCCTCTATCTTGTCTATCCCTTTCATGATTTTAAATGTTTCTATAAGATCACCCCTCATCCTTCTGAACTCCAACGAGTAAAGACCCAGTCTACTCAATCTATCATCATAAGGTAACCCCCTCATCTCCGGAATCAGCCTCGTGAATCGTCTCTGTACCCCCTCCAAGGCTAGTATATCCTTCCTTAAGTAAGGTGACCAAAACTGCACGCAGTACTCCAGGTGCGGCCTCACCAATACCCTGTACAGTTGCAGCAGGACCTCCCTGCTTTTGTACTCCATCCCTCTCGCAATGAAGGGGCAGCATGTGACTCCGGTAATGAGACACATCAGAGACAAGGCAAAGGCAAAACAGACAGAGCGCAGGAGTTGTGTTGTATCAACATGCTTATACCCCAAACTCAGAACGGCATTCCTTCTTGTTCTGGTGCGACATTTCCTTTATCAAACTTTAATCAGATTCAGTATCGAGTACTGGCTAGAGAGCAGTTTTGTTCGAGGAGTCTCCAAAAACTGGGTATAAGACAGCGTGAGTTAATAACTAATACAAACGCAAAATACCGCGGATGCTGGAATCTGAAATAAAAACAGAAAGAGCTGGAAATCTCAGCGGGTCAGGCAGCATCTGTGGAGAGAGAAACAGAGTTAATGTTTCGGGTCGGTGACCCTGCGTCAGAGCTGGAAAAGTTTGCAATGTAACCGATTCTAGAATCAGATGTAGAACCTGTTACATCTCAAACTTTTTCCAGTTCTGACGAAGGGTCAACGACCCGAAACGTTAAACATAGAAACATAGAAATTTACAGCGTAGAAGGAGGCCATTCCGGCCCATCGTGTCCACGCCGGCTGAAAAAGAGCCGCACGGCCCTCGGTCAGCAGCCCTAAAGGTTACATATAAAACTATGAACAATGACGGAAAGGCAAAGAGCACCCAGCCCAACCAGTCCGCCTCACACAACTGCGACACCCCTTATACTGAAACATTCTACACTCCACCCCAACTGGAGCCATGGCCTACTCCTGCTCCAAATTCTTATGTTCTTATCACAGGGTAACTGGTGCCTCCCCTCAGTGTCAGCCCACTCAGGGACCGTCCCTCAATCACAACCCACTCAGGGACCGTGCCTCAATCACAGCCCACTCAGGCACCGTGCCTCAATCACAGCCCACTCAGGGACCGTGCCTCAATCACAACCCACTCAGGGACCGTGCTTCAATCACAGCCCACTCAGGGACCGTCCCTCAATCACAGCCCACTCAGGGACTGTCCCCTCAATCACAACCCACTCAGGGACCGTCCCTCAATCACAACCCACTCAGGGACCGTGCCTCAATCACAGCCCACTCAGGCACCGTGCCTCAATCACAGCCCACTCAGGGACCGTGCCTCAATCACAACACACTCAGGGACCGTGCCTCAATCACAACACACTCAGGGACCGTGCCTCAATCACAACCCACTCAGGGACCGTGCTTCAATCACAGCCCACTCAGGGACCGTCCCTCAATCACAACCCACTCAGGGACCGTGCCTCAATCACAGCCCACTCAGGCACCGTGCCTCAATCACAACCCACTCAGGGACCGTGCTTCAATCACAGCCCACTCAGGGACCGTGCCTCAATCACAACCCACTCAGGGACCGTGCCTCAATCACAACCCACTCAGGGACCGTGCCTTAATCACAACCCACTCAGGGACCGTGCCTCAATCACAGCCCACTCAGGGACCGTCCCTCAATCACAACCCACTCAGGGACCGTGCTTCAATCACAGCCCACTCAGGGACCGTCCCTCAATCACAGCCCACTCAGGGACTGTCCCCTCAATCACAGCCCACTCAGGGACCGTCCCTCAATCACAGCCCACTCAGGGACTGTCCGCTCAATCACAACCCACTCAGGGACCGTGCCTCAATCACTCTGTTTCTCTCTCTGCAGATGCTGCCTGACCCGCTGAGGTGTCCAGTATTTTCTGACTAATAAGTATTTTGCTTTCGGCAATTCTGAAACACGTAGGTGGACTCTGGAGACGACATTCGTGCTGTAACAAAAGCACATTTCCACACACTAACCTTGATATCTTGCAGCGTGATGTTGCCGCCGCGCTGATTCTGGAAATCCATCAGATTCTCAGCTTGCTCACGCTCCTTGTACGACAGCTTCTTGAAGAACTTCACAAAGTTATCCAGGGCAACATCTCCTCGGTCAAAGTAATATGACTGCAAAATAGGGAGTAGGGGGTGGGGGGGGGGGGAATTAATGGAAAATTAACGTAGTGCGTTCCCTCAGTGGGATAACCTGCTTCCCAGAATAGAAAGACATGGAGAGAGCTGTAAAGATTCATATGGTACGGGCCGTGATAGAATCCTTGTAATCTCTATGCTTGTTCAAATTCTTTCTTTTAATAATAACTAATCATAATAACAATAACTTTTATTTATATTGCACCTTTAACGTAGCAAAACGTCTCAAGGCGCTTCACAGCAGTGTTACAAGACAAACCAGACAAATTTAACCCCCAAGCCACAAAAGAAGAAATTAAGGCAGTTTTGGATGACCTCAAGTTTACGTAGAATGTGGGAGGCCAGCCAGGAGTGTGTTGGAATAGTTAAGTCTAGAGGTAACAAAGGCACGGATGAGGGTTTCAGCAGCACATAAGATGAACTGACTTAGTAAAAAAATGTTAGGTTCCCTCAGACAGCTACAAAAAAAAATTGCATTTATATAGCGCCTTTCATGATCACCGGAAGTCTCAAGGCGCTTTACAGCCAATGAAGTACTTTTGGAGTGTAGTCACTGTTGTAATGTGGGAAACGCACTATGGCGGGTAAGTGGAACTGAGTCCACGGCCAGATCAGCCATGATCTTGTTGAATGGCGGAGCAGGCTCGAGGGGCTAGATGGCCTACTCCTGCTCCTAATTCTTATGTTCTTATGTAACGCGGCAGCCAATTTGCGCACAGCAAGCTCCCACAAACAGCAATGTGATAATGACCAGATAATCTGTTTTTGCTATGTTGATTGAGGGACAGACACTAGGGAGAACTCCCCTGCTCTTCTTCGAAATAGTGCCATGGGATCTTTTACATCTCATCGAAAGACGGCACCTCCGACAGTGCAGCACTCCCTCAGCTGGGAGTGTCAGCCCAAGAAAAAGTGCTATTTTCGATCGGGAATATTTCAGTAATGTCTTGGTTTGATGGCCAGCTAATGAATAAAACATCGAATCACAGAACGGTTACAGCACAGAAGGAGGCCATTTGGCCCGTCGAGCCCGTGCCGGCTCTCTGCAAGAGCACCTCAGCCAGTCCCACTCCCCCCGCTCTTTCCCCGTAGCCCTGCAATTGGGCTCTTGTCCAATTCTCTTAGATTGAAACAGCAATGATTATCGAGCTTTTGGAGTGGGTAATGAAACAGAAATGTTTCTGCTGCCACTGGTCGAGAGACGCTCCCCCCGTCAGATTCAATCAATTGTTCCCATCTTACAAACGCACACCCATCCCGAATCATTTCATATGAAAAGCAGTCAACCAAAAAGAGTTTGACATCCATTTCATTACTGGCAAGGCATTCTCCTTCAGGTGTGACAGGATGAACATGAGTGGAATTTAAAACAATGTAAAGACATGGTCCTAAGTGCACAACTAATCACCTGAAACTTTGGCGATAGTTTCGACTACTTTAGGAGTGAGCTGCGGAGACAGTGATAAAGGAGAAAAGTTTGTTCGTAAAGTAAAGTTGCTGTAAGCAGAAGAAGATGTGGGTTGATTATTTCAGGCAGTGTTTAATGTCTCATCCAAAAGACGGCACCTCTGACAGTGCGGCGCTCCCTCAACTATTTTGTTGCAAAGTTTCATACAAGTGCCCCCTGATTAAAGGGGGGAGGGGGGCACTAAAACTCTACAGACTTAAACAAATTGAACTTGAGACAGTAAACTTAAATCAAATTAACATTTGGTTGCCGGGGGTGATGATGCACTCCAGTCCCTCCGGCGCCCACCTCTCGCGGAAGGCCGCGAGCGTACCGGTGGACACCGCGTGCTCCATCTCCAGGGACACCCCTGGCCCGGATGTAACTGCGGAAGAGAGGCAGGCACGGCGGTCCCTCAGCACTGCACCGGGAGCGTCCGCCTAGACTTATGTGCTCAAGCCTCTAGGGTGGGGTCTCGCACCCACAACCTTCTGACTCGGAGGCTACGGCTGGCACTGATAAAAAGTTTCTTCCGAAAATAAAGTTGTTACAAGCAGAACAAGATTATCTCAGGCAGTGTTGCCTTGCGGAGCTGCAGGTGGGCTCAGCCTTTGGGTTGCTTGGAAACGTCTCGACGACCCAACGGCCCCCCTCGCTGAGGGAGGGGTAGGTCCCAGAACTTGCCGTCTCTCTTGAATTCGGTGCGGGTGAAGGGTGCGACTCTGTGGGAAATTGAAGATTTTTCCCCAAGAATTTGGTGCTTTCCGGCTATGGCTAGTGTAATAGGAAGCACTCAACAGACCGTGGATAATGATCGTGAAGGGAATAAGACAGTGTTCTAAATCGCAGTTTATTTCAATTAAATAAGTTAGGCAGGACCAAGGGGCACAAATGTAAGTTGTACAGGGGGCGAGATCGAGGTTAGATGTGAGGAGGTGGTTCTATCCCCAGAGAACAGTAGACCTCGGGAACAAGTTGCCGTTTCATGTGGGTGGATGCAGTCACTGAAGCCCTTCAAGTGAAAACTGGATTTGTTTCCGGCTGTGGGGAAGATCGTCTCTTACAGAAGGTGGGTACTGCAGGGAATTTAATGGCCAGCGTGACCTCCTGGACTAGTTTCGATCGCCCAGATGAGTCGGAGAGAAATATCCCAGACTTTTTATCCCCAAATTGGCCTGGGTTTATTCATCTGTTTTTCCCCCTCCCTGCGGGAGATGACATGGTTTGAGGTGGGGTGGAGTGTCTATGTTGTAGTGCGCGGGGGAATCGCGATTGTGTCACAGGCTCGAATGACCAGACGGGCTTTCCCTGTCCGCCACTGTTCGTATGTTCAGATGTATTTCGATGACCCCCCTCGGCACACTGAATCCCTGGCTATGCGCCGATCAAATCACAGGCAGGGAAACGGCATACAGAGGCTTAGAAATGGCAGCTGACTCCACTGACGCAGCATGAAGCCCCCCCAGCAGTTTCGAGCACCATGGAGGAAGACTTGCTCTGATCGTTATGTTTGGCGACAACAGCAAGAAGTCCCGTGTGTCGGTATTTACACTCAGAAATACAGGTGCAGCGTCAAGAAATCTGGAGTTCCGGAATCCGTAACTCGATCGGCGGCAGGGTCGTCCGGAATCCGTAAAATGTTCCGGGATCCGGACCCGACGAGCCTGCCGAACTCTGGGCCACGCCTGGCTGCCGCTGCCCTTGCCTCGGGGCCTCCTCGCCTGCCCGCCCGACGCCTCCCTTGGCGGGGACCCCGCCCGATGACCACCTCCTTGGCGGGCCGGCCGACATTCCGAAATCCGGAAATACCCAAACCTGGGCTGGGGTTTTTCCGGATTCGTGACGCCAGAAAGCAAATGAAAAGTCCGGAAAAGCTCGGAATCCTGTTCCGGCCTCGGTCCCAAGGGTTCCAGATTTTAGGCGCTGCACCTTAGAACCAGCAGATTTTCATTGATTTTACCAGTTCTTCTTAGGCAGTCCCTCGGAGTCGAGGAGAACTTCCCGGTTACTGCGCATAATAACTAGATCATTCTTCCCCCCCCCCCCACCTGTTTACGAACTGACACGATTTGCTCACAACATTACACGACCTGCTAACAGATGACGTTTTGCTCACTGCTCAGTCATTCTTTTGGGAAAATTAATCTATAAACATTTTCTGACAACAGAGGGTGGCTTGAGATTGATTACACAATGCGGAAATTTATCGACGGAATAATCAGATTGGCTTTGAGGTGGATATCGGTCATCAGAGAGACATTTTTTTCAGTGTACCATTGTAGCGAAAAATAAAATTTGTAGGTATACGCCCCCAGTGTCAACTGAGGCTCAGTGGACAGCACCCTCGCCTCGGAGTCAGAAGGTCGTGGGTTCAAGTCCCACTCCAGGGACTTAAGCACAAAATAAATCTAGGCTGACACTCCCAGTGCAGTGCTGAGGGAGCGCCGCACTGTTGGAGGTGCCGTCTTTCGGATGAGACGTTAAACTGAGACCCCATCTGCTCTCTCAGGTGGATGTAAAAGATCCCATGGCACTATTGTGAAGAAGAGCAGGAGAGTTATCCCCGGTGTCCTGGGGCCAATATTTATCCCTCAATCAACATAACAAAAAAACGATTATCTAATCATTGTCACATTGCTGTTTGTGGGAGCTTGCTGTACGCACATTGGCTGCTGTGTTTCCCACATTACAACAGTGATTCCACTCCAAAAGTACTTCATTGGCTGTAAAGCGCTTTGAGATGTCCGGTGGCTGTGAAAGGCGCTATATAAATGCAAGTCTTTCTTTCTTTATAAATCGGTATGCTGCACTTTATAATCGCATTTACTTTTTTTGCTGAAAATGCAGAGATAAAATGTACCCCATGTTTTGTGGCTTCACATAAACACCAAAGGGGAGAACTTCTAACCAGCAAAACTCATGTGTGACCATTTAACACACTCATACCATATTCCCTATGTACCATTTTTACACAGGCGATGTCTGACATTAGCCACCGTGTAAAACAGTGCACACAAGAATATAGTCCGAGAACATTAAACAGCTTTACGTGAACTTTGACGATCAGAAGTGCTACTCCCAGATATTATTAATCCCAGAACTAGTCAATCTGGTCGATAACCACAGTCACCACATGAAAAGGACTGGGAAATCATTATTTCTCATACTTACCTAAATTTAATCTAGTCAGTAACAAAAATGTTTTCCTGCAAGACATCAAAAAAGAAAATGACCTTTTGACAAGACCTACAAGAATTCATTAGTACTCAGGTTCCTGGCTACAAGACATTGGCTTCAGGTATGACACAGGCCATAAAAAATAAGCAAACCAAGCACTAGGGTTTATTTCTAGAGGGATAGAATTGAATAGTAGGGAAGTTATGCTAAACCTGTATCAAACCTTGGTTAGACCACACTTGCAGCACTGCGTACAGTTCTGGTCGCCATATTATAAAAAGGATATAGAGGCACTGGAGGGGGTGCAGAGAAGATTTACAAGGATGATACCAGAAATGCGAGGGTATACATATCAGGAAAGGATGAACAGGCTGGGTCTCTTTTCTCTTGAAAAAAGAAGGTTGAGGGGTGACCTAATAGAGGTATTTAAAATGATGAAGGGTTTTGATAGAGTGGATACAGAGAGAGTGTTTCCACTTGTGGGGACGAGCATAACTAGAGGCCATCAATATAAGATAGTCACCGAGAAATCCAATGGGGAATTCAGGAGAAACTTCTTTACCCAGAGAGCGGTGAGAATGTGGAACTCGCTGCCACAGGGAGGGGTTGAGGCGAATAGTATCGATGCATTTAAGGGGAGGCTGGACAAGGATATGAGGGAGAAGGGAATAGAGGGTTATGCTGATAGATTTAGATGAGGAAAGACGGGAGGAGGCTCGAGTGGAGTATAAACGCCGGCACGGACTGGTTGGGCCGGATGGCCTGTTTCTGGGCCGTATATCCTGGGTAAAACTCACCATGGAGAGGTAAACGTAGGAGGCATAGAGCTCCATGTTGATCATGCGGTTGACGGCAGTCTCGTTGTCCTTGTGGTAGTTCAAACGCAGATTATGGTCCATCCTGAGTGGGTTTTTGACGGGCAGTAAAATAACTGATGGTTAAAAAAACAACTTCTGACGGCAGAAGATCTGAGCAAGGGTTGCTGGTGAGAGGCAGCAACAGGCAGCAGTCTGAAACACGTATCACAGGTGCACCTGTATTTATACTGCTCAGGCACAGCCTGGCTCTAACCAAGTTGCAGCGTGCTCTGTGAGTGGCAGCTCTCTCGACGGATGGGGCAGCTGCTTTGCCTCGGCTGATGACAGATGCACGAGATGGGGTGATGGCGCCAGAGTTTGGAAAGATTGACAAGTCTGGTTGGCTGCTCGCTGGACTGTCGATGCTGTCGAATATCATCAGCACACCTTCCGAGTGAAGAATCTCATTTCCTTCTTATCTCAGTCGGATATTAGGCAGGAAATGAATTTTCTGGTGAAGTCAGCAGAAATAACACCTAGGAATCTTGTGCTGCCTATCTTAACAGAGCTACCGACCTGTTTATTTTAACGGGTAGACGCCGCCACTAAAATAGTGGGCAGAGGAACTTCATGCCAGGGTACTCGGCCATCGTCCATTTGTATCACAAGATGAGGAAGGCCATTTGGCCCATGAGACCTTAAACCGAGGCCCCGTCTGCTCTCTCAGGTGGACGTAAAAGATCCCGTGGTGCTATTTTGAAGAAGAGCAGGGGGCGTTCTCCCCGGTGTCCTGGGGCCAATATTTATCCCTCAATCAACATCACTAAAAACAGATTATCTGGGTCATTATCACATTGCTGTGTGTGGGAGCTTGCTGTGCGCAAATTGGCTGCCGCGTTTCCCACATTACAACAGTGACTGCACTATAAAAGTACTTCATTGGCTGTGAAGCGCTTTGAGACGTCCAGCGGTCGTGAAAGGCGCTATATAAATGTAAGTCTTTCTCTTACTTCGCCCATCCAGTAAGACCTTAAATTCCGCCATTGCAGCCTATCCTTAAATAAGTTTGGGATTTTTGCCCCGATGACTCTATCTGGGAATCCATTCCGTATGAGCGGACATCCTAAATTTGCCTTTTACAAGTTTGAGCCTATGGTCCCCTTGTCCTGCTCGTACACTTTGAATACAAGACATTTTCTGCTTTTACCTTTTCCAGACTGTTAATTAGCTTATTTACCTCTACAAGAGGGAAAACTTTTTTTATGCAACGAGTGGTTAGGATTTGGAATGCTAAATACTTGGAGGAGGAAATAATTGCAGAGATATGGAGAAAGTGCGAGGGTAGTCGGACTAACAGTTGCTCTTTGGAATAGCCGGTGCAGACTCGATGGGCCGAATGGCCTCCTTCTGTGCTGTACGATTCTATGATTCTACAAGATCACCTCGCCGGAGTCTCCTTTGAAGGGTGAAACACACAAGTTTCTTCAATCTTTCCTCAAAACCTGGTTGCCTGATAGTATGTTACTGCCCCTTAGCTCCTCTCTGCACTGCCACCAGTGTCTTGTATATCTATCTGCCTTGTGTCTCAGCAATCAGTACTGGAGCCGGTACACAAGGTGTGTTATAAGCAGGAGAACATTAAACGATAGCACGGGCCCAGCCCACACTGTGCGATATGTGCGCACGCTAGCTCCGTGCAGCAGAGCAGGTCTCCAGCTGTCCTGGTTAACCCTTGCCGCTGGACCAAGACCTCGCTCTGTCAAGCCCGTGTGGTGGCTGGTGTGCAACGGTCACCCCACGTTAAAAACATCCACGCACAGGCATCTTCCACCCCCTCAATTGGAGTTCAGGACTGGAACATCAGGTCCTTCATCGAAACACCTGTTAACACGTGGAAGCAAGTCATCCTCGTTCAAGGGACCGCCTATGATGTTGATAAGCAGATCACTGTACAATTTGATCATGCCATGTAGTGGAGTATTTAAAATAAACACTAACACCAGGTCTGGGTTCGAAGATTCAAGTAGTCTTTATTTTGCACCAGTGGGGAGCCTGCCTGCTGGTTGTCAGTAGCTAGGCCGCTCCTATGATACAAAGTTCTAAGCAACCTTTTATACGCTTAATGATGCATGTCAGCATCCTGCATGGCCCCCTTATGCTGTTTAATTGGCCCAAAGCCTGCGTGCACAATTGCTGATTGACCAATTCCCTGTCGTGTCACACAATCATTGGCCTATGTCTCACACCAGATGGAGTTTTTCCAACGTGCTACCTCTGACCCCTTGCCCTGTTTAGCTGCCTCTCTGGGCCTCCTGTGGTTCAACAGTTTGTCCTCAGTGGTTACACAGCTTGTAAAGCTGACCACCACAAAAGCCCTTTTTAGTTCCGAGACCCATTCATAACCCTTTAATTATAACAGAGCTCGACAGCCCCACTTCACCATGAGTAGCATTGTTTTGGCGATATAATTCAACATTCTGTTAGCATGAGCCCAGGAATGTCCAATCTGCGGGAAGATACTGGGCCTGAAATTCCGGTGTCACTGGGTGCGGACAGAGTGCGTATGGACCCGGCGAGGCCTCGCAAAAGCCCGTTCTTGGGGAGGCGCGATGCACATACGCCGAAAACCGGATTTTCCGATCTGTCATGATTTCTCCGTACAGATCCTGCACAGCCCCGGGAGAGAGACATCCATGTTGGAGAGATTGGGCTATTTGCTCAACTCATGCCCAGTGAATGTCCTTCAAACTCTTATGTCTGGTAAAAGCAGGCGCGTAGCTTACTTTTACCAGCGTAACACTTTAAAAACATATAAAAATAAAATTTTAAAACTGATTTTTATATTAAAATCCCTGTCCATTAAGGTAAGTTTATTTTTAACCCTATTAAAAAACATTTTTTTTTAAAATCAAAAATATATCTTTTTTCTGAAAACATTTAATTATAATTAATTTCAAATATGTGAGGTGTTTTTATTTATTTATTATGCTATGTTTCGGTGTTTTAGGGGGTTATTCTCATTGATAATAATGGGAGTCCATACAAACGGAGTTCCCATTTTTATCAATGAGAATGTTGCATAGTGATTGGTGCTCCAGGCCCATGTGACTCCAGCATGTCCGTACGTACCTGAAAGGCATCTCCCCATGCGCTGCGCGGCGAATCTCGGCCTCCGACCAGAATCCTACGTTCCTCCGGGACCACCAGGTTTTTCTCGGGTCGGAGGCGTTGGTACGAAGGAAGCCTCCGACCTCAATTTTCCCCCTCGCTGAGTTAGAAAGGGAGAATCCGGAGAATACAGCATGAGGAAGGAGAAACACACAGCAGAATGCAAATCTATTTAATATACATTTTACACAGGATTACACGGGATATACGGCCCAGAAACAGGCCATTCGGCCCAACCAGTCCGTGCCGGCGTTTATGTTCCACTCGAGCCTCTTCCCGTCTTTCCTCATCTAAATCTATCAGCATAACCCTCTATTCCCTTCTCCCCCATATGCTTGTCTCCCCTTAAATACATCGATACTATTCGCCTCAACTCCACCCTGTGGCAGCGAGTTCCACATTCTCACCGCTCTCTGGGTAAAGAAGTTTCTTCTGAATTCCCCATTGGATTTCTTGGTGACTATCTTATATTGATGGCCTCTAGTTATGCTCTTCCCCACAAGTGGAAACATTATCTCTGCATCCACTCTATCAAAACCTTTCAGAATTTTAAAGACCTTTATTAGGTCACCTCCTCAGCCTTCTCTTATCAAGAGAAAAGAGACCCAGCCTGTTCATCCTATCACTGATATGTGTACCCTCGCATTTCTGGTATCATCCTTGTCAATCTTCAGTGCCTCTATATCCTTTTTGACTTTGGGGCTCAGCGGAGGGCCCAGGGGCAGCACGGGCCCAGCCCACACTGTGCGATATGTGAGCACACTAGGTCTGTGCAGCAGAGCAGGTCTCCAGTCGTCCTGGTTAACCCTTGCCACTGGACCAAGACCTCGCTCTGTCAAGCCCCGTGTGGTGGCTGGTGTGCAACGGCCACCCCACGTTAAAAAAATCCACCCACAGGCATCTTCCACCCTTCAGGATGTAATTCGGGACCTGGAATATTAGTTCAGGATCTGGAACATTGGAACACCTGTGAACTCGTCCCTTTTTGTCGTGGGAGCAAGTCATCCTCGATACCAGGGACCGCCTATCATGATGATGATCATCATTTTTATATTATGGCGACCAGAACTGTACTCAGTGCTCCGAGTGTGGTCTAACCAAGGTTCGATACAGGGTTAGCATAACTTCCCGACTTTTCAACTCAATCCATCTGGAAATAAACCCGAGTGCTTGGTTTGCTTTTTTAAGGCCTTGTTAACCTGTGTCACTACTCTCTCAATTTAAAAAAAAATTGAGTTCAAAACTTTAATATCTAAACATTATCGAACCATAATAATCAAGAAAAGCTATTAATCTGCACGAGCTTTGCATTCGACTTTTTAAGATTTTTTTCAACCTAAAGTAAGTCGGAGGAAGTTAAAAAAAACAAGTAATGGTGCAACCAGTGATTAGTCAATCAAATTTAGCTCCGAGCTATCAGCCTGCCCGTTTCCTTCTCATCGAATGATTTGATGCTTTTAGATGGAGCTTTTATCTGACTAATTAATTTTTTTAAAGTCAGCATTATCGCATGTTCCAACACAGCCTACAGCACAGCGGTACAATTTAATCTCGTGACATCCTGCCCCGCCCATTAAAACAGCCAGTTCCTCCCCCTTTCCCCGTAGCCCTTCAATTTACGGGTATTTACTTTCAGACACTTATCCAACTCCCTTTTGAAAGGCAAGATTGAGTCTGCCTCCACCACCCTCTCAGGCAGCGCACTCCAGATCCTAACCACTCGCTGCGTAAACATTTCTTTTCCCTCATGTCGCCTTTGGAGCTTCTGCCAATCGCCTTAAATCTGTGTCCACTGGTTCTCGACCCTTCCCCCAATGGGAACAGTTTCTCTCCATCTACCCTGTCTGGAGCCCTCGTGATTTTGCATTTATATAGCCCCTTTCAAGGCGTCCCAAAGTGCTTTACAGCCAATGAAGTACTTTTCGAAGTGCAGTCACTGTTGTTATTTGGGGAACGCGGCAGCCAAATTGCACACACAGCAAGCTCCCACAAATAGCAATGTGATAATTAATCTGTCCTTACTACACAGTACAAATGCACACAAGGCCCATACTTGAGAGAAAGTCACTCTGTGACCAGTAACCTTTATTAGCCAACACTGAAGTGATGAAGGTGGGTGGAGTTTCCCCTTTTATACCTGAAAGACCAGGTTAGGAGTGTCTCCCACAAGTTCACCACCTAGTGGTCAGTGTTCTCACAGTGTACAACTTAGGTCAGTTTATACATGGGTTACAATGACAGTTAAATACATGACAATAATGACCCAGATAATCTGTTTTCTTGTGATGTTGGTTGAGAGATAAATATTGGCCACAGGATACCGGGGAGAATTTCCCTGCTCGTCTTCGAAATAATGACCCTGGGAATTTTTACATCCACCTGAGAGAGCAGGCGGGGCCTCGGTTTAACGTCTCACCCGAAAGACAGCACCTCTGACAGTGCAGCACTCCCTCAGCGCTGCACTGCGAGTGTCAGCTTAGATTTTATGTGCTCGAGTGCCTGGAGTGGGACTTGAACCCACAACCTTCTGACTCATAGAGACGAGAGTGTTGCCCACTGAGCCACTGGGTTTTATGCGGTTGTCATTCTTATTTTCAAATCTCCTCCAGCCTTGCAAGCCCCCAGAGATGTCTGTGCTCCTCTAATTCTGCCCTCTTGAGCATTCCTGGCTATAATTGCTCAACCATCGGTGGCCGTGCCTTCTGTTGCCTAGGCCCCAAGCTCTGGGTTGTGGGTTCGAGTCCTGAGCGAGATGTTAAACCGAGGCCCCATCTGACCTCTCAAGTGGATGTAAAAGATTCCGCGGCCACTATTTCAAAGAAGAGCATGGGAGGTGTCCTGGGGCCAATATTTATCCCTCAACCAACATAACTAAAAGAAGATTATCTGGGTCATTATCAGATTGCTGTTTGTGGGAGCTTGCTGTGCGCAAATTGGCTGCCGCATTTCCCACAACAGCGACTACACTCCAAAAAAAGTGCTTCATTGGCTGTAAAGCGCTTTGGGACGTGTGGTGGCCGTGAAAGGTGCTATTTAAAGACAAGCAAGTCTTTCTTTCAGTTGCTAGGCCCCAAGCTCTGAAACTCGCTCCTTAAACCTCGCCGCCTTTTTCTCAGAATTCCAGAACCAGGGGTCACAGTCTGAGGATAAGGGGTAAAGCCATTTAGGACCGAGATGAGGAGAAACTTCTTCACTCAGAGAATTGTGAACCTGTGGAATTCTCTACCGCAGAGAGTTGTTGAGGTCAGTTCGGTAGATATATTCAAAAGGGAGTTAGATGTGGCCCTTGCGGTTAAAGGGATCAAGGGGTATGGCGAGAAAGCAGGAATGGGGTACTGAGGTTGCATGTTCAGCCATGATCATATTGAATGGCGGTGCAGGCTCGAAGGGCCGAATGGCCTACTCCTGCACCTACTTTCTATGTTTCTATATTTCTCCTCCTTCAAGACGCTCCTTAAAACCTATCTCTTTGACCAAGCTCATTTCTACTTATGTGGCTCGGTGTCAAATATTTTGTATCGCATAATTAATACTCCTGTGAAGCACCTTGGGATGTTTTACTGCGGTAAAGGCGCTATCCAAAGACAAGTTGTTGTTGTTGTTTCCAGCAGGCCCTACCTAAAATGGCGGCCATGGGGCCGGAGCGCGGGATGGTGGCGGGCAGCGCGCCACACCCAACATGGCGGCCGCGCGGTCCCGCCGCCACACCCAACATGGCGACCGATGGGCCGGAGCGCGGGATGGTGGCGGGCAGCGCGCCACACCCAACATGGCGGCCGCGCGCTGCCCGCCGCCGCACCCAACACGGCCAATCAGCGCGGCCCGGCGGTGGTGTCGGGGCCGGCGCCGTGCGCGCTCCTCGCAGTGGCCGTGCGCGCGCCCCCCTCCCCCGCCAGCCCATGGGGAGCCTGCGGGGCGTGTGGCCGGCGGCGCTGCTCCTGGGCCGCGGCCTGCGGGGTCCGGCGCTCGGCCTAGCGGCCCGGCGGCGGCGGCTCCAGAGTCAGGGCCGCCAGAACTACCCGGCGGGCTGCGAGGCCGCGATCAACGTGCAGATCAACCGGGAGCTCGCCGCATCGTACGTCTACCTGTCCATGGTGAGAGAGAGAGGCCCCACACCCTGTACACCCCCACACAGAGAGAGAGAGAGGCCCCACACCCTGTACACCCCCCACACACAGAGAGGCCCCACACCCTGTACACCCCCCACACAGAGAGAGAGAGAGGCCCCACACCCTGTACACCCCCCACACCCTGTACACCCCCCACACACAGAGAGAGGCCCAACACCCTGTACACCCCCCACACACAGAGAGAGAGAGGCCCCACACCCTGTACACCCCCCACACACAGAGAGAGAGGCCCCACACCCTGTACACCCCCACACAGAGAGAGAGAGAGGCCCCACACCCTGTACACCCCCCACACAGAGAGAGAGAGAGGCCCCACACCCTGTACACCCCCCACACACAGAGAGAGAGAGGCCCCACACCCTGTACACCCCCCACACACAGAGAGAGAGGCCCCACACCCTGTACACCCCCACACAGAGAGAGAGAGAGGCCCCACACCCTGTACACCCCCCACACACAGAGAGAGAGGCCCCACACCCTGTACACCCCCACACACAGAGAGAGAGGCCCCACACCCTGTACACCCCCCACACAGAGAGAGAGAGAGGCCCAACACCCTGTACACCCCCACACACAGAGAGAGAGGCCCACACCCTGTACACCCCCCACACACAGAGAGAGAGGCCCAATACCCTGTACACCCACACAGAGAGAGAGAGGCCCAACACCCTGTACACCCCCACACAGAGAGAGAGGCCCAACACCCTGTACACCCCCACACACAGAGAGAGAGGCCCAACACCCTGTACACCCCCACACACAGAGAGAGAGGCCCAACACCCTGTACACCCCCACACCCTGTACACCCCCACATAGAGAGAGAGAGACCCCACACCCTGTACACCCCCACACAGAGAGAGAGGCCCAACACCCTGTACACCCCCACACACAGAGAGCGAGGCCCAACACCCTGTACACCCCCACACACAGAGAGAGAGGCCCGGCCCACACCCTGTACACCCCCACAAACAGAGAGAGAGAACCACACCCTGTACACCCCCACACACAGAGAGAGAGGCCCACACCCTGTACACCCCCCACACCCTGTACACCCCCACACACAGAGAGAGAGGCCTAACACCCTGTACACCCCCCACACACAGAGAGAGAGGCCCCACACCCTGTACACCCCCACACCCTGTACACCCCCACACACAGAGAGAGAGGCCCAACACCCTGTACACCCCCTCACAGAGAGAGAGAGAGGCCCAACATCCTGTACACTCCCACACACAGAGAGAGAGAGGCCCAACACCCTGTACATCCCCACACCCTGTACACCCCCACACAGAGAGAGAGAGGCCCAACATCCTGTACACCCCCACACACAGAGAGAGAGGCCCAACACCCTGTACACCCCCACACACAGAGAGAGAGGCCCAACACATCCCAAATACCCCACACAGCCCCTCCACCTGTCCTGGTGAGAGAGAGAGGCCCGGCCCACACACTCTGTACACCCCCACACAACTCCCTGTCCATGGTGAGAGAGAGAGGCCCAACACATCCCAAATACCCCACACAGCCCCTCCACCTGTCCTGGTGAGAGAGAGAGGCCCGGCCCACACACTCTGTACACCCCCACACAACTCCCTGTCCTGGTGAGAGAGAGAGGCCCGGCTCACACCCCCACACAGAGGGAGAGGCCCAACACATCCCAAATACCCCACACTGCTCGTCTACCTGTCCATGGTGAGAGAGAGAGGTCCGGCTCATCCCACAGGGAGAGAGAGAGAGAGGCTCAAACACCCCCACACACACAGGGCCAAGCACCCTGTACACCCCCACACAGCTCATCCACCTGTCCATGGTGAGAGAGAGAGAGGCTCAAACACCCTGTACACCCCACACAACTCCCTGTCCATGGTGAGAGAGAGGGACCCCACACCCTGTATACCCACACCCCCACACAACACAGCCCACATCCTATATAACCCCACACAGCTCATCTACCTGTCCATGGTGAGAGGCCCGGCTCATCCCACACAGAGAGAGAGAGAGGCCCAACACATCCCAAATACCCCACACTGCTCGTCTACCTGTCCATGATAAGAGAGGGGGGCTCAAACACCCCCACACACAGAGAGAGGGCCACACAACCCCTCCACCTGTCCGTGGTGAGAGAGGGGCCCGGCTCATCTCACACACCCCCACACAGAGGGAGAGAGGCCCAAACACCCCACACTGCTTTTCTACCTGTCCATGGTGAGAGAGGGGGGGCCCGGCTCATCCCACAGAGAGAGAGAGGCCCAACACATCCCAAATACCCCACACAGCCCCTCCAACTGTCCATGGTGAGAGAGAGAGAGGCTCAAACACCCCCACACACAGAGAGAGGGCCACACACCCCACACAACTCACTGTCCATGGTGAGAGGCCCGGCCCACACTCCCACACAGCTCATCTACCTGTCCATGATGAGAGAGAGAGAGGCCCGGCCCACACCCACACACACACAGAGGGCCAAATACCCTGTACACCCCACACAGCTCATCTACCTGTCCATGATGAGAGAGAGAGAGGCCCGGCCCACACCCACACAGAGGGCCAAATACCCTGTACACCCCACACAGCTCATCCACCTGTCCATGGTGAGAGAGAGAGGCTCAAACACCCCACACAGAGAGAGAGGCCCAACACATCTCAAATATCCCACACTGCTTGTCTACCTGTCCATGGTGAGAGAGAGAGGCTCAAACACCCCCACACAACTCCCTGTCCGTGGTGAGAAAGAGGCCCGGCTCATCCCACACAGAGGGAGGCCCACACAGCTCACACACACTGCCCATGGTGAGAGGCCCGGCTCACACACCCACACCCCCACACAGCTCATCTACCTGTCTATGGTGAGAGAGAGAGGCCCGGCTCATCCCACACAGAGAGAGGGCCACACACCCTGTACACCCCACACAGCTCATCCACCTGTCCATGGTGAGAGAGAGAGAGAGGGCCACACACCCTGTACACCCCACACAGCTCATCCACCTGTCCATGGTGAGAGAGAGAGAGAGGCCCATACACCCTGTACACCCCACACAGCTCATCCACCTGTCCATGGTGAGAGAGAGAGAGAGGCCCACACATCCTGTACATCCCCACACAGCTCATCCCACACACTGTCAGTGGTGAGAGAGAGAGAGGCTCAAACACCCCCACACAACTCCCTGTCCGTGGTGAGAGAGGCCCGGCCCACACCCCACACAGAGGGAGGCTCACACACACTGCCCATGGTGAGAGGCCCGGCCCACACCCCCACACCCACACCCCCCTCACAACTCACTGTCCGTGGTGAGAGAGAGAGGCCCGGCTCATCCCACACAGAGAGAGGGGCCCATACACTCCCACACAATCCATCTATCTACCTGTGAGAGGCCCAAACACCCCACACAGCTCATCTACTTGTCCATGGTGCGAGGCCCGGCCCATACCCCTACACAGAGAGAGGGCCAAGCACCCCTGCACAACCCATCCCACACAGCCCAGCTCATCCACCTCTCCATGGTGAGAGAGAGGGACCCCACACCCTGTATACCCACACCCCCACACAACACAGCCCACATCCTATATACCCCCACACAGCTCATCTACCTGTCCATGGTGAGAGAGAGAGACCCACCCCCACACATCCTATACACCCCCAGCTCATCCACCTGTCCATGGTGATTGAGGCCTGGCCCAACACAGCCCACACACCCTGTATACCCCCACACAGCTCGCCTACCTGTCCATGGTGAGAGAGAGAGAGGCTCAAACACCCCCACACAACCCACTGTCCATGGTGAGAGAGGCCCACACACCCTGTACACCCCACACAGCCCATCCACCTATCCGTGGTGAGAGAGAGGGAGAGGCCCAACACAGCCCACACAACCTATACACTCATAGCTCATCTACCTGTCCATGGTGAGAGAGAGGGAGGACCAGCCATACACAGTTCATCCCACATCCTCACTGCCCAGCCCACTGTCTATGGTGAACGAGCGAGAGGGAGGCCCAGCTCATCCTATACACCCAGCTCTGCCCCCCACCCCCACTCCAGCTCATCTCACACACCCCAGCTCATCTACCTGTCCATGGTGAGAGACAAAGGCCTATACACCCCACCTCATCCACAATGTCCACGGTGAGCGAGAGAGGCTCTACACATACGATACATCCCGGCCGCTCACTGTCCATGATGAGAGAGAGGCAAGGCCCGGCCCAATGCAGCCCAGCCCCAACCCAGCACATCTACCTGTCCATGGTGAGAGAGGGACCCACACATCCTATACACTCAGCTCATCTACCTGTCCATAGTGAGTGAGAGCGAGAGGCCCAACCCAACCCTACACATCCCGCACAACCCCAGCACGCCCTCACTGTCCATACTGAGAAGGGCCTGGCCCAGAGCAGCAGATAAGTTCAACACAACCCAGCAGGCAAAAACAACCCCAGCCCAGACATCCCATACACCCCAGCACATCTCGCTGTCCATGTTGAGAGAGGGGCCCCACACAACACAGCTCAGCTCAGCCTAGCAGGGAAATCCCAGCTCAGCTCAGTCCATACAATCTAGCACATTATCCCCATCCACCACAGCCCGGGCACATCATAAGAAATGAAAAAAAACACCCAGCAGACAAGCCCAGCACATCCTCATTGTCTAGCACATACCCTCACAGTCCCAGCAGGGAAACCCAGTAGATAAGTCCAACAGACTGGCCCAGACAACGCAGGATAGCACGGACACAACCTAAGAAAAGGAAAGTCCATCCTAGCAGACAAACCCAACAGAGCCCAGTACAGCCCATACAACCCAGCTCAACACAACCCAGCCCAGCAAGGAAAACTCAGCAAAGCCCAACAGACAAGCCCAGCACATCCCATACAATCCCCCACACAGCCCGGCAGACAGAGCCCAGCAGAGAAAACCAAGTACAACCCAGCACATCCTCACTATCCAGCACATACTCCCACAGCCCAGCAGACACCCCAGCACAGCCCAGCAGGGAAACCAACACAGCCCGAGCACATGCTGGAATACTGCGTGCAGTTTTGGTTTCCATATTTGCGAAAGGATATACTTGCTTTGGAGGCAGTTCAGAGAAGGTTCACTCGGTTGATTCCGGGGATGAGGGGGTTGACCTATGAGGAAAGGTTGAGTAGGTTGGGCCTTTACTCATTGGAATTCAGAAGAATGAGAGGTGATTTTATCGAAACGTATAAGATTATGAGGGGGCTTGACAAGGTGGATGCAGAGAGGATGTTTCCACTGATGGGGGAGACTAGAACTAGGGGGCATGATCTTAGAATAAGGGGCCGCCCATTTTAAACTGAGATGAGGAGGAATTTCTTCTCAGAGGGTTGTAAATCTGTGGAATTCGCTGCCTCAGAGAGCTGTGGAAGCTGGGACATTGAATAAATTTAAGACACAGATAGACAGTTTCTTAACCGATAAGGGAATAAGGGGTTATGGGGAGTGGGTGGGAAGTGGAGCTGAGTCCATGATCGGATCAGCCATGATCGTATTGAATGGCGGAGCAGACTTGAAGGGCCGTATGGCCTACTCCTGCTCCTATTTCTTATGCTAAGGAAGAACCCACCCAGCAGGGAAACCACATCACCTACAATCCAACACATACCCCCCACAGTCCCAGCAGAGAAACCCAGCACAGCCCCATACAATCCAGCACATACCCCCTACACAGTGCCAGCTGAGACGCCAACAAACCCGCTCACGCAATTCCCAGTACGTCGCACCACAAGCCAGCACATTGTTTCACAATCCCGTCAGAAACCCAACACATCTCCGTACGGTACCAGCAGAGAAGCACATCACATCCGCTCACGCAGTCCAGCACATCCTCCCCCCCCCCCACCTCCCATACAACCCCAGTATCCTTGCACCTCACACCCCCCAACAACCCAGCACATCTGACAATCACCAGAAGCAAAATGTAAGCCGATTGATTTAGAGTAAGCACAGAATGGGACATGGTTTTCAAATTAAACAGCCTTAAATGAGGCTGAAGATGAGAAGTCGCTGCAAAATATATACAGAACAGTCTCTCCTCACATGGTAGAGCTTCAAAAAAAACCAGGATAAATATAAAACAAAGCCACAATACTGCGGTTGCTGGAAATCTGAAATAAAACCAGAAAAAACTGGGTAACACTCAGCGGGTCAGGCAGCATCTGTGGAGAGAGAAACAGTTAGCGTTTCCAGTCGCTGACCCTTCGTCAGAACTGGAAGATGTTTGAGATTATCAGTTTTAAAGCACGTACAGAGCGTAACTATAGTTGGGATTGGATGTAAACTGAACAGATTTATATTGGAAACCTTACATGAACTCACGTTTCTTTATAGCTTCCTATGCCTTGTTTATAATGGAAACTACGTCCGTTAATTTGTCGTACTGTAATTACACCCTCCCACCAGTGGAGGTGCTGCAGTGCCTCCTGTGGCGGGAAAGTGCAACTGCAGCGTGACGAGTTTACATAGGAAATTCCACTGTAAATGTGGACATTGGCCACATTTATTAAAGAAAGAACTTACATTTAAAAAGCTCCTTTCACAGCCTCAGGATGTCCCAAAGTGCTTTACAACCAATGAATTACTTTTTTGGAAATTTAGTCACTTGCAATGTAGGAAATACGGCAGCCATTTTACGCACAGCAAGCTCCCGCAACCAGACAATCTGGGTTTGTTTTAGTGATGCTGGTTGAGGGATAAATATTGGCCAGGACACCAGGGAGAATTCCCCTGACCACCTTCGAAATAGTGGCCGTGGGATTTTTTTTTTACATCCACCTGAGAGAGCAGACGGGGTCTCGGTTTTAACGTCTCATCCGAAAGACGGCACCTCCGACAGTGCGGCGCTCCCTCAGCACTGCACTGGGAGTGTCAGCCTCTCTGGAGTGGGAAACGAACCCACAACCTTCTGACTCCGAGGTGAGAGTGCTACCATTGAGCCACAGCTGACACCGGTCCATTCTTAGTTGCCCTGAGAAGATGGCGGTGAGCCGCTGCCATTTTGAAGCGCTGAAGTCCTCGTGGTGGCGGTGTGCCCTCGTGGTGGCGGTGTGCCCACAGTGGCGTTGGGTAGGGAATTCTAGGATGTTGACACAGCGACGGTGAAATGAGGGTGCGTTATATCCACGTCGGGTTAGTGTGTGCATTGGAAGTGACCGGGGGGGCTGGATATTTTGGGTCTCTCTGCGTCCGTTTTTCGCCCGGGAGCGGCAGCAATGGTAGCGGTGAGGTCTCCTGGCCGGGCGGTCAGCCTCCAGCGCCCCGCAGCAATCCTCGGTTCTGGTTTCGTGGCGGGAGAGCTGCACCTGGTGTGCAATCCCCCTGGTCGCGACTCTGGCGCGTGTTTGAACTCCGACCCGACCTGTACACCCCGCGGCGCACCCCTCACTGACCACCTGGGAAATCAGGGCGGTCCAACCAACTTCTCGGCGAAAAGGTAAGTAATGGACTGCTAAGGGGGTACTTGTGCATGAAACACAAAAGGATAGTGTGCAGGTACAGCAAGTGATCAGGGAGGCCAATAGTATCTTGGCCTTTATTGCAAAGGGGATGGAGTATAAAAGCAGGGAAGTCTTGCTACAGCTATACAGGGTATTGGTGAGGCCACACCTGGAGTACTGCGTGCAGTTTTGGTTTCCATATTTACGAAAGGATATACTTGCTTTGGAGGCAGTTCAGAGAAGGTTCACTCGGTTGATTCCGAGGATGAGGAGGTTGACTTATGAGGAAAGGTTGAGGAGGTTGGGCCTCTACTTATTGGAGTTCAGAAGAATGAGAGGTGATTTTACCGAAACGTATAAGATTATGAGGGGGCTTGACAAGGTGGATGCAGAGAGGATGTTTCCACTGATGGGGGAGACTAGAACTAGGGGGCATGATCTTAGAATAAGGGGCCGCCCATTTAAAACACAGATGAGGAGGAATTTCTTCTCTGAGGGTTGTAAATCTGTGGAATTCGCTGCCTCAGAGAGAGCTGTGGAAGCCGGGACATTGAATAAATTTAAGACAGAAATAGATAGTTTCTTAAACGATAAGGGGTTATGGGGAGCGGGCAGGGAAGCGGAGCTGAGTCCATGATCGGATCAGCCATGATCTTATTGAATGGCGGAGCAGGCTCGAGGGGCCGTATGGCCGACTCCTGCTCCTATTTCTTATGTTCTTATGTAAGTGTGATTGTTTTTTCTTTTAAATGTTTTTGTATTGTGGCGTGGGCAATGTTTTGGGAATGTTTTTGTGGTTTCTCCCCCCCACCCCCCGCACCCCCAGGCGTCTCTGGGAGCGCTCCCGGCCCAGCTCTCTAGCCCGAGTGTTTCCCATGCGAGCGCCCAACGCTTCCCTTAGCGCTGCGCCCCCTGACTTAGGCCCCAGCTGCCCAAACTTACAAAAACTGAGGCGCAAAACTGTTCTCTGGCGCTAACCTTCCTGCCCCACTGCCATTGTCGCCCCCCCCCCAAAACATCAAAGCCCATAATCCAGCCCTTAGTTCTGCGTGATACAGCAGTCACGCCACTGCCCTGTTCCGTTTCAGGCGTACTACTTTGACCGGGATGACATTGCGTTGAGAAACTTTGCCAAGTTCTACATGGAGCAGTCGGACGAGGAACAGGAACACGCAACGATGCTGATGAAGTTTCAGAATCAGCGTGGAGGCCGTATCATCCTGCGGGATATCAAGGTCAGCGGGAGGGAAATGTCTCCGTCCTCTTTTTGTTCTCCCGCCCCCCCCCCCCATTGAGAAAGTTCCTGCAACTCCAATGTCTGTATTTTTAGAAACCTGACCAGGACGAATGGGGCAATGGTCTGGAGGCTATGGAGCGAGCTCTGCAGCTGGAGAAGGATGTTAACCAATGCCTACTGGACCTGCATAAACTGGCTTCCGAGCAGAACGATCCCAATGTGAGTGTGGCCAATCGCGCCCAACCTGAATTGGTGCCCAAATGTAATTGTCCTCCGAGCGACGAAGGTTATGATCAGAGGTCAGTGAAGGTCAGATCAGCCGTGATCTTACTGAATGGCGGAGCAGGCTCGAGGGGCCAAATGGCCAACTCCTGCTCCTGTTTCTTATGGAGAGACTTACATAAGAGCATAAGAAATAGGTGCAGGCCATCCGGCCCCTCGAGCCTGCTCCGCCATTCAATAAGATCACGGCTGATCTGACCTTGGCCTCAACTCCACTTCCCCGCCCGCTCCCCATAACCCTCGACTCCCAAATTCACAGATAGCAAGTGCTCAAAATTATGAGGGTTTTTGATGAGAGTAAAGAAGGAGAAATGTTTCCACTGGCGAGAGGGTTGTCGATCAAAGGACACGGATATAAGATAATTGAGGGTCGTTCAGCCCGACTGCCTGCCTCTCTTCCGCGGTTACATCCGAGCCAGGGTGTCCCTGGAGATGGAGCACGCGGTGTCCACCGGTACGCTCGCGGCCTTCCGCGAGAGGTGGGCGCCGGAGGGACTGGAGTGTATCATCACCCCCGGCAACCAAATTATAATTTGACCGTAGTTTTTCAAAAAGTATAATTTGTTAATTTGTCAGTTCTAGTGCCTCTTTGGCGGGGTGGGGGGCGGGCACGTGATTTAAAATAGTTGTAAGATAATTGACAAAAAAAATACAAGGGTGGGGAAAATGAAAATTAAAAAAAATTACACAGCGAGTTGTTGTGATGTGGAGTGCGCTGCCTGAAAGAATGGTGGAAGCAGATTCAATAATAACTTGAGTATATACTTGAAAAGGAAAGGTTTGTAGTGCTGTGGGGAAAGAGCGGGGAGTGGGACTAATTGGACAGCCCTTTAAAAGAGCCGACACAGTTACAATGGGCCGAGCGGTCTCCTGCTGTGTTGTATGCTTCTATGATTAAGCTTAGAAGGCGGAGAATCTAACGAGAAGCATAGTTTGTGACTCGATCCGGTTTTGCCCATCTTGGGAGGGTAAAGGTTAACTGAGCGACGGTGGATCAGGAAGGGGTGCTCATGGAACCTGCCCGCCTTTTGCCTTGTAATTGGAGGGCAGAAGTAATGCTCAGAAACAGCAGTACCCCACCCCCTGCACAACCCCCCCCCACCCCCTGCACACCCCCCCCTCCCCCCGCACACACCCCCCCCCTCACCCCCTACACACCCCCCCCTCACCCCCTGCACACCCCCCCCTCACCCCCTGCACACCCCCCCCTCCCCCCGCACACACCCCCCACCCTCCCCCCGCACACCCCCCCCCCCACCCCCTGCACACCCCCCCCCCCCACCCCCTGCACACCCCCCCATCACCCTGCACACACCCCCCCCTCACCCCCTGCACACCCCCCCCACCCCCTGCACACCCCCCCCACCCTCTGCACACCCCCCCTCACCCCCTGCACACCCCCCCCTCACCCCCTGCACACCCCCCCCCCACCCCCTGCACACCCCCCCTCACCCTGCACACACCCCCCCCACCCCCTGCACACACCCCCCCCCCACCCCCTGCACACCCCCCCCACCCCCTGCACAACCCCCCCCTCACCCTGCACACCCCCCCCCCCACCCCCTGCACACACCCCCCCCCACCCCCTGCACACCCCCCCCCCACCCCCTGCACACCCCCCCCCCACCCCCTGCACACCCCCCCCCCACCCCCTGCACACCCCCCCCCACCCCCTGCACACACCCCCCCCCCACCCCCTGCACACACCCCCCCCCCACCCCCTGCACACACCCCCCCCCACCCCCTGCACACACCCCCCCCCACCCCCTGCACACACCCCCCCCCCACCCCCTGCACACCCCCCCCCACCCCCTGCACACACCCCCCCCACCCCCTGCACACACCCCCCCCCACCCCCTGCACACACCCCCCCCACCCCCTGCACACACCCCCCCCACCCCCTGCACACCCCCCCCCACCCCCTGCACACCCCCCCCTCACCCCCTGCACACCCCCCCCCTCACCCTGCACACCCCCCCCCCACCCCCTGCACACACCCCTGCACACCCCCCCCACCCCCTGCACACCCCCCCCCTCACCCCCTGCACAACCCACCCCCCACCCCCTGCACACCCCTCCCTCACCCCCTGCACAACCCCCCCCCACCCCCTGCACAACCCCCCCCCACCCCCTGCACAACCCCCCCCCCCACCCCCTGCACACCCCCCCCCTCCCCCCACGCAATTTCGTCCCTGCGATTTAAAAAAAGGCTAGTGCCACATTTGTGACCCTGCATTAAACACTGGGCAGTGAATGTCATAAATCCGTACTCCTCACACCAGCTTGTAGCCCTCAGGAAATCCCTCTCCGGCCGGTTAACTGGGCGCTGACGCACGTGTTTATAGCCCTGCTGCAGAAGAGAAACAGCTCTAAAATGTGGAAATTTGATTCCTGTATGATCAAACTGCAACAACTTACATTTATATAGCGCTTTTAAAGTAGTAATACGTCGCAAGGCACTTCACAGCAGCGGTTGGAAACATAGAAAATAGGTGCAGGAGTAAGCCATTCGGCCCTTCGAACCTGCACCACCGTTCGATATGATCATGGCTGATCATGCAACTTCAGTACCCCTTTCCTGCCTTCTCTCCATAGCCCTTCATCCCTTTAGCCATTAGGGCCACATCTAACTCCCTTTTGAATATATCTAACGAACTGGCCCCAACAACTTTCTGTGGTAGAGAATTCCACAGGTTCACAACTCTCTGAGTGAAGAAGTTTCTCCTCATCTCGGTCCTAAATGGCTTACCCCTTATCCTTAGACTTTGACCCCTGGTTCTGGACTTCCCCAACATCGGGAACATTCTTCCTGCATCTAACCTGTCCAATCCCGTCAGATTTTACATGTTTCTATGAGATCCCCTCTCATTCTTCTAAATTCCAGTGGATATAAGCCTAGTCGATTTAGTCTTTCTTCATATGTCAGTCCTGCCATCCTGGGAATCAGTTTGGTGAACCTTCGCTGCACTCCCTCAATAGCAAGAATGTCCTTCCTCAGATTAGGAGACCAAAACTGTACACAATATTCAAGTTGTGGTCTCACCAAGGCCCTGTACACCTGCAGTAAGACCTCCCTGCTCCTATATTCAAATCTTTTCACTACGACGGCCAACATGCCATTTGCCTTCTTCACCGCCTGCTGTACCTGCATGCCAACTTTCAATGACTGATGTACCATGACACCCAGGTCTCGTTGCACCTCCCCTTTAGCCTAATCTGTCACCATTCAGATAATATTCTGCCTTCCTGTTTTTGCCACCAAAGTGGATAACCTCACATTTATCTACATTATACCACATCTGCCATGCATTTGCCTACTCACCTAACCTGTCCAAGTCACCCTGCAGACTCTTGGCATTCAAGCAGGACAGGTGACCAAAAGCTTGGTCAAAGAGGTAGGTTTTAAAGAGCGTCTTAAAGGAGGAGAGAGAGGTAGAGAGGTTTAGGGAGGGAATTCCCGAGCTTGGGGCCCAAGCAGCTGGGAGCACAAACACCCAACGATGGAATGATAAATTCAGGGATACGCAAGTGGTCAGAATTGGAGGAGCGCAGAAATCTCAGACGCTCTTTATACTCGGGAGGCTCGGAAACATGATCTGGTGACCGAGAACTATCTGACTGACACGTGGAAAATTTCTCACTTGTAATTTGATTGACTAATCGACAGGATAATATTGGAGGTGGTTACTCTCAACGTCGGGGAGAGGGGACAAGGGGGGGGGTGGTAACACTCTGATTCTATCAGCGGGATCTGCAAGTAGTTTCAGAGCGAGACCTTGAATGTCTGCCTGTTGGATGGAGTAAGCCGCACTACGGAGAGACTCTTCAACGCTGCGTTCTCTTCCTATTTTAGCTGTGCGAATTCCTGGAGTCAAAATTCTTGAACGAGCAAGTTGAGGCCATTAATAAGCTTGGAGAGCACATCACCAACCTGAAGAGGCTGGGAGCCCCTGAGAATGGCATGGGGGAGTACCTGTTCGACAAGCACACCCTGGGGGAGAGCAGTTAACGACACGTGAGGTTTGGCCGACCTGCCCTGTGGCGTGCATCCGTTAAATGTCTTCGTTTGATGCCCGAGTCTGCCTTTTTCTTTTTCCGTTTTCCGCAAGTTCATCGGCTTGTAAGCATTCCGACTCTCCAGAAAGGATTCCATTGTCCAACTGAGCAAATGGGGCTGTGTGTCTTGCTGGCCCAAGTGTTGAGTTATAACACTGTATTATTAGTAAAATACTAGTGCGACGTTAAAGTGAACCCCTTGTGGTGACAATGATCCATTGGGCAGGCACTCTGCAAAGAATGCACACTTGGCAATCTGTTTCTAAATAAAAGCTGTTAAACCTTTACCGTTTGTGCCTCAGTTTTTCTTGGAGCCACAAGGCACGACTAGGAACAACAACAACCTGCATTTATATAGCGCCTTTAATATAGTGAGACGTCCCAAGGCCCTTCACCGGAGTATTATGAGATAAAACAATTTGGCACTGAGCAGCATAAGTAGAAATTAGCGCAGGTGACCAAAAGCTTAGTCAAAGAGGTCGGTTTTAAGGAGCGTCTTGAAGGAGGAAAGAGAGGTGGAGAGGTTTAGGGAGGGAGTTCCAGAGCTTGGGGCCCAGGCAACAGAAGGCACGGCCACCGATGGTGGAGCGATTATAATCAGGGATGGTCAGGAGGGCAGAATTAGAGGAGCGCAGACATCTCGGGGGGTTGTGGGGCTGGAGGAGATTGCAGAAATAGGGAGGGGGCGAGGGCCATGAAGCGATTTGAAAATAAGGAGGAGAGTTATGAAATAGAGGCCGATGTGAGTCAGCGAGCACAGAGGATGATGGGTGAGCGGGACTTGGTGTGATTTAGGACACGGGCAGCCGAGTTTTGGAGTTTACGTAGGGTAGAATGCGGGAGGCCAGCGTTGGAATAGTCAAGTCTGGAGGTAACAAAGGCATGGATGAGCTGAGGCAGGGGCGGAGACAGGCAATGTAATAGGCGGTCTTAGTTATGCTGCAGATATCTGGCAGAAAGCTCATTTCAGGGTCAAACAAGAGGGAAACATGCACTAGGCCAGTGTATGAGAATGGGAAAGGCCCCCTTCCCTGCCCTTTCTCAGGAAGCGGAGAGATGCAGGATGTACTCGCCCTAAAGATGCTTGGCTGGGTAGCTGGTTGTCCTGTAATTTCCCAAGTGACAGCCCCCTAGATAATGAGTGTGAGGCTTTTTAGAGGGAAGAGACGAGGGGAAATTGCAGCTAAATTCGATCTGTGCGCACATAGAAATTTACAGCACGGAAGGAGGCCATTTCGGCCCATCGTGTCCATGTCGGCCGACAAAGAGCCACCCAGCCTAATCCCACTTTCCAGCTCTCGGTCGTAGCCCTGTAGGTTACGGCACTTCAAGTGCACATCCAAATACTTCTTAAATGTGGTGAGGGTTTCTGCCTCTACCACCCTTTCAGGCAGTGAGTTCCAGACCCCCACCACCCTCTGGGTGAAAACAATCTCCTGCCAATTACTTTAAATCTATGCCCCCTGGTTGTTGACCACTCTGCTAAGGGGAATAGGTCCTTCCTATCCACTCTATCTCAGCCCCTCATAATTTTATACACCTCAATAAGGTCTCCCCTCAGCCTCTTTTGTCCCAAAGTAAACAACACCAGCCTCCCCAATCTTTCCTCGTTGCTAAAATTCTCCAGTCCTAGCAACATCCTCGTAAATAATCTCTGTACCCTCTCTAGTTCTGGTCACCCTTTCCTGTAATGTGATGACCGGAACTGTACACAGTACCCTAGTTGTGGCCTAACCAGTGTTTTATACAGTTCAAGCATAACTTCCCTCAGCACAGCACTGGGAGTGTCAGCCTTGGTGTTTGTGCTCAAGTCTCTGGCGTGGAGTCTTAAAGCCACCTTGTGACTCAGGCGAGAGTGCTACCCACTGAGCCACAACTGACATCACTTAGTTACTGAATAGTGCACTACACGGAGCTCCTTCACGGCAAACGAGCCAAAGGTGGACAACGGAAACGCTACAAGCACGACATCCCCACCGACACCTGGGAGTCCCTGGCCAAAGACCGCCCTAAGTGGAGGAAGTGCATCCGGGAGGGCGCTGAGCACCTCGAGTCTCATTGTCGAGAGCATGCAGAAATCAAGCGCAGGCAGCGGAAGGAGCGTGCGGCAAACCTGTCCCACCCTCCCTTACCCTCAACCACTGTCTGTCCCACCTGTGGTTCTCATATTAGACTGTTCAGCCACCTAAGGACTCACTTCAGGAGTGGAAGCAAGTCTTCCTTGATTCTGAGGGACTGCCTATGAGGATGATGACTGAATGGTGGTAGATTGTACATTTATCTGTATTTATAAAGGTGCAAGTGGCTTAGTACCACCACAGACAACCAGCAATTCCAATTATTCTGCAGCAGTGCCACAGGAGTGAAATTAGGAAACATTTCTACATGCAAGTAAGTTTGGAACTCTTCCGCTAACGGCAATTGATGCAATAGTTTAATTTTAAAATCGGGAAGTTGATACCTTTGGTTAACAGAAAGCAATTAAAGGGACATGGGCCAAAGGCAACTTTATAGAGTTGGATCACACATCAGTCATGATCTCACAGGCTCAAGGTGCTGAATGGTTCTGTACTCCTCTGCAGGCATTTGTCCTGTGTTGATGAGGTTATATTCAGGACAGAGATGGATAGATTTTTGGAGTCGGGAGGAGGGGGAAAAACGAGGGATTAGAGATCGAGCGAGAAGGAGTCAAGGTCTTATTGAATGGCAGAGTAGGCTCGAAGGACCCAAGGTCTTATTGAATGGCAGAGTAGGCTCGAAGGACCCTATATCTTATGTTCTTAAAAAGGAATCCTTATGCACAAAGCCATCTTAGTGGGTACTTTTCTACAAGGGAAGGGACCAGTATAGTTGGTGCATGTGTTGTAAAGGGTTAATATTTCAAAACAAAAAAAAAAGGAACTTCATGATAACACGTCAACTTTTATTTAGTACCTTTAACAGGAAATCAGCAGCTTGTGCCGTGCCATACAGTTTACAATCATTTTCCCTTCAATTAGAAACTTTATCACAACAGGTACAAAGTCAGAAACAATGCCACTGTAGAACATGCCTCTTCACCCTTTCCATTTACAATACTCAATTCACAACCAAGTTAATTCCCCATTTAAAAAAAAACAAAATCAAAAAAAAGGCAGACACTGTCCCAACAAGTGAAAAGCATCAATTAGCACAGAAGGTGGTGGAAATGGATAGGCACACTGCTGATCGCCAGGCGGCGTTTGGTTTTTTTAGCTGCTGTCTCCCAGGGTGTGCTTGTCAAACAGGTACTCGGCCATGCCATTCTGGGGCGCCCCCATGCGGACCAGGTTGGTAATGATGTCGCCAAGTTTCTTGATCGCCTCGACTTGCTCGTCCAAATAGTGAGTCTCCAGGAAGTCGCACATCTAGGAATAGAAAAAATAAAGGTGGCCGTTAGCCTTCACTGAACCTCCCGGGCACCAAAGTGCTTACTGTCGAAGCCTAGCCGGGGGTTTTAATTTACAAAAAAAAAATCTCTCAGCATGCAACCAAAGATGGCAATTATGTTGACTTGATTCAATGCACAAGATCAGAACAAGTTATTGCAACATATAAAAAGTTTACTCCCACTCAAAAAAACTCAAGTTTCTAGACTACACCCAGGATATTTCCTGATCTGCCACAAGAAAGGCTAGGTTCCCTTGGTGGGATGAGCAGAGGCTAGAGTGCAGCTTGAACACCAGCGTGGAGCCATTGGGCTTGAATGGCCTGTGCTGTAAATACTCAATCGTAGGCAGTCCCTCGGAATCGAGGAAGACTTGCTTCCACTCGAGTTTTTAAGGTGGCGGTACAGTCCAATACGAGAACCAGTCTGTCACAGGTGGGACAGATAGTCATTGAGGGTAAGGGTAGGTGGGACAGCTTTGCCACACACTCCTTCCGCTGCCTGCGCTTGATTTCTGCATGCTCTCGGCAGAGAGATCACAGGACAAGACAGGACCGCCCAGACTTAAAAAAGTCTGCAGTTGCCATGGTTGTAATCAAATGCCTTGGGTGGTGGGAGGGTTGTGTTGAAACCCGATAGGATTAGCCTCGGGTTGGACAATGGAAGGAGAGAGGTCGGTCGGTACTTACATGAGGGTCGACCTTGTCAGAAGCGAGCTTATGCAGCTCCAGGAGAGATTGATTAACTGTCTTCTCCAAGTGCAGGGCGCACCTCATCGCTTCCAGACCATTGGTCCATTCGTCTCGGTCAGGTTTCTAGGGGGAGGGAGAGGAGATTATTGGGTTAGACCACATCTTTAGGGGGAAAAAAAACACACACACACTGAACAAAAGAGGCAGGAAGAGGGGCTGGGAGGCAGGGAAGCCATTTCTTGACACTCACCGACACATCCTGGAGAATGACACGGCCCCCGCGCTTGTTCTGAAACTTCATCAGTTTCTCGGCGTGTTCCCGCTCCTCGTGGGACTGATCGTGGAAAAACTTGGCAAAGTTCTTCAGGGCAACATCATCTCGGTCAAAGAAGGCAGACTGGAGAGAGAGAGAAAAAAAAAATATAGAAGTCAAGGGGGGTGAAAAAAAAATGTAGAAGGAGATTCAGTCTCCCCTGTGCAATAAGGAGATGGTGGGATGGAGATTTAGTCTATCTGTGCAATATGAGGTTCTGGGATGGAAGGGTAGAGAGCTGGAATCAAAGTAATCTCAAGGGTCACACTGGACCTCGACTGCTTGCAGATTACCCAAGGCAGAATCGGTCGCGTCGTGGTCCACAATAGACCTCGCCTGCTTACAAGATGTCTAAAGGCAGCCCACGCTAGAATGGGGAGTCCTGCAAGACTGGGTCACAGACACCCGCGAGGTTTTTTTTTTCCTGTGTGTCTTACGGTCAAGATGGAAGTTCCCTTTGTGCTGGGCAAAGTCTCAAGGCAGCAGCTAGTGGTGGGAGGGACAGAGCTAAACAAAGGGCTCGACTGCACGCCCTGCATCTTCAGAAAAAGCCCCCCCCCCCCCAAAAAAAAAAGTGTTTCTCACAAAAATTTCCCCTCCACTTGATACAGGAAATTAAAGATAGAATGTCGAGTGAGGCCACCAACCCTGAATGCACAAGCCCCGACAAACACACACAATGAGGATAGCTACCCCGCCTTACCATGGACATATAGACATATGAGGCATACAGCTCCATGTTGATTTGGCGATTAATGCCCGCCTCGCATTCCTGGTGATAGTTCTGGCGCACTTGGGAAGACATCCTGATATTCTGCTGGTGGTAGTCTCCAAAAAGGTAACTTGGTACAAAAAGTGTTTAGGTTAAAATAAAAATGCAATTCTTTTGTTGCACGAAAGTATGAAGCTGGGCGGTCTATTCCGTTCAAACACTGTTGAAGCAAGAATACAGCCCTGATTCTGAGCTATGGCTCCTCAAGCGCCTCTATTTATTGGACAAGCCACCTCCCACAATCTGCTGCCTTGTTAACGCCCCCCTGGTATGATTCAGCAAAAACAAATCCTGCCGCCTCGTTAACTCTTCAAGCCCTGGGTTGGTGCTCCAGGAGTGCGCCTCTACTTATGTTCTGTGACCATTTCTTGTCCATCATGCCATGTATTTTAGAACAGTTCCACCACTGGGTTCTATCGTCCAGCGGCGTAGCTTGTTGAGTGTGAGATGGAGCCTTGCAGCGAGGAAGATCGAAAAAGAGGGTTGGGGCGATGAAGCAGCCCTGCTTGACCCCAGTCCGGACGTGGATTGGGTCTGTGGTGGATCCTGCAAATCCCCTGGGAGGACAGACACACCAATGTCAGTGTCCTCAATCAGGCCAATATCCCCGGCATCGAAGCACTGACCAGCTCCGCTGGGCGGGCCACATTGTCCGCATGCCCGACACGAAACTCCCAAAGCAAGCTCTCTACTCAGAACTCCTACGCGGCAAACGAGCCCCAGGTGGGCAGAGGAAACGTTACAGGGACACCCTCAAAGCTCACCACCACCTTCTCAAGGTGCGATTAGGGATGGCCAATAAATGCCGGCCTTGCCAACAATGGTGACAGCCTGAGAATTATTTTTTAAAAACCACTGGTCGCGGTAAAGTTTCGGATTGGCTCAGTGGTAGCAAGTTTAAATCTGAGTCAGAAGGTTATATATTCAAGCCCCACACCTTCTTGAACCGCTGCAGTCCGTGTGGTGAAGGTGCTCCCACAGTGCTGTTAGGGAGGGAGTTCCAGGATTGTGACCCAGCGACGATGAAGGAACGGCCGATATATTTCCCAGTCGGGATGGTGTGTGACTGGGAGGGGAACGTGGAGGTGGTGGTGTTCCCATGCGCCTGCTGCCCTTGTCCTTCTAGGGAGTAGAGGTTGCGGGTTTGGGAGGTGCTGCCGAAGGAGCCTTGGCGAGTTGCTGCAGTGCATCTTATAATGGCAGAGTTGAAATTTAAAACTTGGATGTAAAAGAGACCATGGAACGATTAGAAAAAGCACGTGGAGATCTCCCACTGTCCGGGATAAACATTTATCCCTTAACCAACACCATTTAAGACGGAGATGAGGAGGAATTTCTTCTCTCTGAGGGTGGTGAATCTGTGGAATTCTCTGCCCCAGAGAGCTGTGGAGGCTGGGTCATTGAATATATTTAAGGTGGAAATAGACAGATTTTTGAGCGATAAGGGAATGAAGGATTATGGGGAGTGGGCAGGGAAGTGGAGTTGAGGCCAAGATCAGAGCAGCCATGATCGTATTGAATGGTGGAGCAGGCTCGAGGGGCCGAATGGCCGACTCCTGCTCCTATTTCTTAAGTTCTTATCAACTGGTCATTCATCTTATTGCTGTTTGTGGGGCTTTGATCGACTGCGTTATTCTACAAAACAACCGTGACTGCACTTCAAAAAAGTAATTCATTGGGCGAAGAAGCACTTTGGGACGTCCTGAAGTGCTGAAGGTTCTGGGCTGGGCTTTACGGGTCCTTTGCGCTCGGGGTTTGGCCCCGGAGCGGCGGTGAAAGGCGGTGTTCAGGTCTCCGGCGTCCCGCCGCGATCCTCCGGTCGGGCGTTTGTGGCGGCGGGGAGCAGAACCGCCGGGGAGTGCCGCACACCGGCCGAAATGTGACTGGAACCCGACCCGTCAGCCCGGAATGGCGCCTCGCAATCACCGCCTGGGACACCGGAGACGTCCCGCCACGCTGGCGGTGGTGAGGACGGTAACGGTAAAGCGCGAGTGTTGGTTCTCCTAACTTTTTTTTAGCGATTTGCGATGTGGTGGGGTGGGCAATGTTGTAGGAATGTTTTGGTGTGTTTTTTAAGGTTTGTCGCCCCTTCCCTCAGGCCCGTCTCACCCGGCACATTAGTTCGCGAGTTTCCCATTTTTGCCCCTGGAAAGTTGTACACTGCCTCCCTTCCCATTGCGCCCCCTGACGCAGGGCCCGGATGCCGAAAATTCCTTATTAAAGCGCAACCGATTCCCACCCCGCCTCCATTTTTTCGCCCCGCAAACAGTAAAAGCCTACAAATCCCCTGGGAGGACACACGCACCAACATTAGCGTCCTCGACCAGGCCAACATCCCCAGCATCGAAGCACTGATCACACTCGGATCATCTCCGCTGGGCAGGGCCACATTGTCCGCAGGCCAGACATGAGACTCCCAAAGCAAGCGCTCTACTCGGAACTCCTTCACGGCAAACGCGCCAAAGGTGGGCAGAGGAAACGTTACAGGGACACCCTCAAAGCCTCCCCGATAAAGTGCAACATCCCCCACCGACACCTGGGAGTCCCTGGCCAAAGACCAGTCCGCCCTAAGTGGAGGAAGTGCATCCGGGAGGGCGCTGAGCACCTCGAGTCTCGTCGCCGAGAGCATGCAGAGGAAGGAGCGTGCGGCAAACCTGTCCCACCCTCCCCTTCCCTCAACTACTGTCTGTCCCACCTGTGACAGGGAGTGTGGCTCTCGTATTGGACTGTACAGCCACCTAAGGACTCATTTTTAGAGTGGAAGCAAGTCTTCCTCGATTCCGAGGGACTGCCTATGATGATGATAAAAATCCAGCCCTCTTTCATTAACGATCGTTGACATATGAATGTGTCAGCAGCTAAAACAGATATGCAAAAGTGCAGAGCCGATTAATGGATTGTAAATATTTATGACAGATGGAGGTATGTGACTGTAAACATGTTTAACTGGCTGGTGCTTGCCTGCACGTCTCAACCCAGTAAGCAGCGACTTAATATGCTCAATCTTATTGAGTGAAGTCTGTAAGTTTCAGGGTTGAAGATAAAGAATATCAGCTGCTGTATGACTACTGTCCAGTCAGCATTGAGAAATCAAGGGATGTCAGCCTGACACAGCAGTAACATTCTTGCCATTGAGTCATAAGATCACGGGTTAACATTCCCCCCCCCCCCCCCACCCACTCCAGGAGGTGAACACAAAATCCAGGCTGACACTCCGGTACAGCGCTGAGGGAGCGCCGCACTGTCGGAGGTGCCGTCTTTTGGGTGAGCACCATGGGAGCAGGCCGGGGAGTGGAAGGAGCAGTGTGGCGGTGTACCACTCCAGGGGAGCAGCACGTGCTGGTGCAGGAGAGCGACGGCAGCGAAGAGGGACGTCACCAAGGTCCAGGTCGGTGATTGGAGCGTTGGGGCAGACACAGCAGGAGCAGCGAGGTCGGGGGCGAGAGATTGTAGAGGGACGTGATCGGGGCCCAGAAGGGGCGTGAGTTCAAGGCCCAGAGGAGGCGAGGGCCCAGGGGCGGCACGGGCCCAGCCCCACACTGTGCGATACGTGTGCGCTGGCCCGTGCTGGTCTCCAGTCGTCCTGGTCAACCCTTGCCACTGGACCGAGACCTCGCTCTGTCAAGCCCCGTGTGGTGGCTGGTGTGCAACGGTCACCCCACGTTAAATAAATCCACCGACAGGCATCTTCCACCCTTCAGGATGTAATTCGGGATCTGGAATATTAGGTCCTTCATTGAAACACCTGTGAACTTTTTGACGTGGAAGTCATCCTCGACTCGAGGGACTGTCTATGATAGGAAACCCAAGGTCCCTGTCGGCCTGTTCAGGTGGATGTCCCATGGCACTATTGAAAGAAAGAGTTAGTGAACTCTTCCGGAGTGATGGGCCAAAATTCATCCGTCAGCCAACATCACCCGAAACAGATGATCTGGTCATTCAGCTAATTCCAAAAAGAGATGTTAAGCTGAGGCCCAGTAATATCTCTTTGTTGTACAGTAAGGTGAACATACAGAACAGATGTTATGGCCAGACTCTGTACTGTTTATCTTCACGTGATACAAAAATAAAGACTATGTCATGCTAGTCCACATCAGTGGGTCTTCTTACATGAGTTAAAATGGCTTCTAACTATCCTCCAGCATTTCTAACCTCGTCGACCCAACAAAAGCCCACGGAGGCAGTACCTCGGTTTAACATCTCACCCAAAGGACAGTACTTCTGGCAATCCCTCAGTGCTGAGATAAAAATAGATAGTACTGGGACCATTCAGCAGCTCAGGCATCCTCTGTGGAGAGAGGAAGGTCGGGTTAACATTTCAGGTCGATGACCTTTCGTCACAACCCTAAGGTCATCACCCAAAGGTCAGTGTCAACTGTGGCTCAGTGGTCAGCACACTCACCTCAGAGTCAGCAGGTTGTGGGTTCAAGTCCCACTCCAGAGGGAGCGCCGCACTGTCGGAGGGGCAGTACTGAGGGAGCGCCGCACTGTCGGAGGGGCAGTGCTGAGGGAGCGCCGCACTGTCGGAGGGGCAGTGCTGAGGGAGCGCCGCACTGTCGGAGGGGCAGTGCTGAGGGAGTGCCGCACTGTCGGAGGGGCAGTACTGAGGGTGCGCCGCACTGTCGGAGGGGCAGTGCTGAGGGAGCGCCGCACTGTCAGGGGCAGTACTGAGGGAGCGCCGCACTGTCGGAGGGGCAGTACTGAGGGAGCGCCGCACTGTCGGAGGGGCAGTGCTGAGGGAGCGCCGCACTGTCGGAGGGGCAGTGCTGAGGGAGCGCCGCACTGTCGGAGGGGCAGTGCTGAGGGAGTGCCGCACTGTCGGAAGGGCAGTGATGAGGGAGTGCCACACTGTCGGAGGGGCAATGCTGAGGGAGTGCTACACTGTCGGACGGCAGTACTGAGGGAGTGCTACACTGTCGGAGGAGCAGTACTGAGAGAGTGCCACACTGTCGGAGGGGCAGTGATGAGGGAGTGCCACACTGTCGGAGGGGCAATGCTGAGGGAGTGCTACACTGTCGGAGGTGCCGTCTTTCAGAGGAGACATTAAACCGAGGCTTCGTCTGCCCTCTCAGGTGGACGTAAAAGATCCCATGGCACTATTTCGAAGAAGAGTAGGGGAGTTATCCCCGGTGTCCTGGGGCCAATATTTATCCCTCAATCAACATCACAAACAGATTATCTGGGTCATTATCACATTGCTATTTGTGGGAGCTTGCTGTGTGCAAATTGGCTGCCGCGTTTCCCACATTACAACAGTGACTACACTCCAAAAGTACTTCATTGGCTGTAAAGCGCTTTGAGACGTCCGTTGGTTGTGAAAGGCGCTATATAAATGCAAGTCTTTCTTTTCTTCTCTCCTCAGATGCTGCCTGACCCGCTGAGTGCTTCCAGCATTTTCTGCTCTTATTTGAGATTCCCGACATCCGCAGCATTTTGTATTTTTGTTGTCCCGGAGTTACCACACTGCAGTATCAGCTGATGTTATGTGTGCATGTCCTGGAGTAGGTCATGGACCCATGACCTTCTGACTGAATCACGCTGACATCCCTTCATTCATTTCCCAATGCATATTGGACTGTAGTCTTGCCTCGACTGATATTATTTACCTTGCATTCCGGAACTTTTAGATTAGTGAAGACAAACGTAGGTCCCTTGCAGTCAGAATCAGGTGAATGGGGAACAAAGAAATGGCAGACCAATTGAATAAATACTTTGGTTCTGTCTTCACTAAGGAAGACACAAATAACCTTCCGGAAATACTCGGGGACCGAGGGTCTAGCGAGAAGGAGGAACTGAAGGAAATCCTTATTAGTCAGGAAATTGATGGGATTGTAGGCCAATAAATCCCCAGGGCCTGATAGTCTGCATCCCAGAGTACTTAAGGAAGTGGCCTTAGAAATAGTGGATGCATTGGTGGTCATTTTCCAACATTCTCTAGGCTCTGGATCAGTTCCTATGGACTGGAGGGTAGCTAATGTAACCCCACTTTTTAAAAAAGGAGGGAGAGAGAAAATAGGGAATTATAGACCGGTTAGCCTGACATCAGTAGTGGGGAAAATGTTGGAATCAATTATTAAAGATGTAATAGCAGCGCATTTGGAAAGCAGTGACAAAACTGGTCCAAGTCAGCATGGATTTATGAAAGGGAAATCATGCTTGACAAATCTTCTAGAATTTTTTGAGCTTGTAACTAGTAGAGTGGACAAGGGAGAACCAGTGGATGTGGTGTATTTGGACTTTCAAAAAGCTTTTGACAAGTTCCCACACAAGAGATTAGTGTGCAAAATTAAAGCACATGATATTGGGGGTAATGTATTGACATGGATAGAGAACTGGAAGCAAAGAGTAGGAATAAACGGATCCTTTTCAGAATAGCAGGCAGTGACTAGTGGGGTATCACAAGGTTCAGTGCTAGGACCCCAGCTATTTACAATATACATTAATGATTTAGACGAAGGAATTGAATGTAATATCTCCAAGTTTGCAGATGACACTAAGCTGGGTGGCGGTGTGAGCTGTGAGGAGGATGCTAAGAGGCTGCAGGGTGACTTGGACAGGTTAGGTGAGTGGGCAAATGCTTGGCAGATGCAGTATAATGTAGATAAATGTGAGGTTATCCACTTTGGTGGCAAAAACAGGAAGGCAGAATATTATCTGAATGGTGACAGATTAGGAAAAGGGGAGATGCAACGAGACCTGGGTGTCATGGTACATCAGTTATTGAAAGTTGGCATACAGGTACAGCAGGCGGTGAAGAAGACAAATGGCATATTGGCTTTCATAGCGAGAGGATTTGAGTATCGGAGCAGGGAGGTCTTACTGCAGTTGTACAGGGCCTTGGTGAGGCCACACCTTGAATATTGTGTACAGTTTTGGTCTCCTAATCTGAGGAAGGACATTCTTGCTATTGAGGGAGTGCAGCGAAGGTTCACCAGACTGACTCCTGGGATGGCAAGACTGACATATGAAGAAAGACTGGATCGACTAGGCTTATATTCACTGGAGTTTAGAAGAATGAGAGGGGATCTCATAGAAACATATAAAATTCTAACGGGATTGGACAGGTTAGATGCAGGAAGAATTTTCACAATGTTGGGGAAGTCCAGAACCACGGGTCACAGTCTGAGGATAAGGGGTAAGCCATTTAGGACCGAGATGAGGAGAAACTTCTTCACTCAGAGAATTGTGAACCTGTGGAATTCTCTACCACAGAAAGTTGTTGAGGCCAGTTCGTTAGATATATTCAAAAGGGAGTTAGATGTGGCCCTTACAGCGAAAGGGATCAAGGGGTATGGAGAGAAAGCAGGAGTGGGGTACTGAAGTTGCATGATCAGCCATGATCATATTGAATAGTGGTGCAGACTTGAAGGGCCGAATGGCCTGCTCCTGCACCTATTTTCTATGTTTATATGTTACCTCAACGGGAGAGGCCATGTTACGTAGCTGTTTATTGGGGTGGGTAATGCTGGCCAAACTGACCTGTTTGTGGGACCTTTCTTGGCGCTAGATTGGCCTCTGCATTTGCCTTCAAAATCACAGTGGCAAGACTTCAAAAGCAATTCATTGGCCGTGAATGTGAAAGGCGCTATATAAATGCAAGTCCTCATATAATAAACCTGGAATAAAAAGCCAGTCTCAGTAATGGTGACCATGAAACTACCAGATTGTCGTAAAAACCCATCTGGTTCACTAATGTCCTTTTTAGGGAGGGAAATCTGCCGCCCTTACCCGGTCTGGCCGATATGTGACTCCAGACCCACAGCAATGTGGTTGACTCTTAACTGCCCCTCTGAAATGGCCCAGCGAGACACTCAGTTGTACCCAACCGCTATCGCTAAAAACAGCACCGTCACCACACGGACTGTCAACAGGCGATTAGGGATGGGCAATAAATGCTGGCCTTGCCAGCGACACTCATATCCTGTCAACAAATAAGTAAAAAAAAAGCTCTGGAACTCCCTCCCTAAACCTCTCCGCCTCTTTCTTCTCCATTAAGATGCTCCTTAAAACCTACCTTTAAATAAAATTATGAGGGGCCTAGATAGAGTGGATAGGAAGGACCTGTTTCCCTTAGCAGTGGGGCCATAGATTTAAAGTAATTGGGGGGAGGTTTAGAGGGGATATGAGGGGAAATATCTTCACCCAGAGGGTGGTGGGGGTCTGGAACTCACTGCCTGAAAGGGTGGTAGAGGCAGAAACCCTCATTACATTTAAAAAGTAATTGGATGTGCACCTGAAGTGCTGTAACCTGCAGAGCTACGGACCCAGAGCTGGAAAGTGGGATTAGGCTGGGTAACTGTTTGTCGGCCGACGCAGACACAATGGGCTGAAATGGCCTCCTTCCGTGCTGTAAATTTCTATAGAAAGAAAGCAAGGACTTGCATTTATATAGCGCCTTTCACCACCTCAGGATGTCCCAAAGCGCTTTACAACCAATGAAGTATTTTTGGAGTGTAGTCACTGTTGTAATGTGGGAAACGCGGCAGACAATTTGCGCACAGCAAGCTCCCACACACAGCAATGTGATAATGACCAGATAATCTGTTTTAGTGATGTTGATTGAGGGATAAATACTGGCCCCAGGACACCGCGGATAACTCCCCTGCTCTTCTTCGAAATAGTGCCATGGAATCTTTTACATCCACCTCAGAGGGCAGACGGGGCCTCGGTTTAACGTATCATCTGAAAGATGGTACCTCTGACAGTGCGACACTCCCTCAGTATTGCCCCGCTGACAGTGCAGCGCTCCCTCAGTACTGCCCCTCCGATAGTGCGGTGTTTCCTCAGTACTGCCCCTCCGACAGTGCGGTTCTCCCTCAGTACTGCCCCTCTGACAGTGCGGTGCTCCCTCAGTACTGCCCCTCCGATAGTGCGGTGTTTCCTCAGTACTGCCCCTCCGACAGTGCGGTGCTCCCTCAGTACTGCCCCTCTGACAGTGCGGTGCTCCCTCAGTACTGCCCCTCCGACAGTGCGGCGCTCCCTCAGCACTGCACTGGGAATGTCTACCTAGATTTTTGTGCTCAAGTCCTTTAAGTGGGAATTGAACCCACAACATAAGAACATAAGAAATAGGAGCAGAAATAGGCCATACAACCCCTCGAGCCTGCTCCGCCATTCAATAAGTTCATGGATGATCTGATCACGGACTCAGCTCCACTTCCCTGCCCGCTCCCCATAACCCCTTATCCCCTTATCACTCAAGAAGCTGTCTATTTCTGTCTTAAACTTATTCAATGTCCCAGCTTCCACAGCTCTCCGAGGCAGAAAATTCCACAGATTTACAACCCTCTGAGAGAAGAAATTCCTCCTCATCTCTGTTTTAAATGGACGGCCCCTTATTCTAAGATCATGCCCTCTAGTTCTAGTCTCCCCCATCAGTGGAAACATCCTCTCTGCATCCACCTTGTCAAGCCCCCTCATAATCTTATACGTTTCGATTCTGCTGAACTCCAATGAGTAGAGGCCCAACCTACTCAACCTTTCCTCATAAGTCAACCCCCTCATCCCCGGAATCAACCGAGTGAACCTTTTCTGAACTGCCTCCACAGCAAGTATATCCTTTTGTAAATATGGAAACCAAAACTGCACGCAGTATTCCAGGTGTGGCCTCACCAATACCCTGCGTAGCTGTAGCAAGACTTCCCTGCTTTTATACTCCCTCCCCTTTGCAATAAAGGCCAAGATTCCATTGGCCTTCCTGATCACTTGCTGTACCTGCATACTATCCTTTTGTGTTTCATGTACAAGTACCCCCCAGGTCCCGCTGTACTGCGGCACTTTGCAATCTTTCTCCATTTAAATAATAACAACCTTCTGACTCAGGCGAGAGTACAACCCACTGAGCCAGTGCTGACACAGCGGGAAGTGGGACTAATTGGACAGCTCTACCAAAAGAGCCAGCACGGGCACGATGGGCCGAATGGCCTCCTTCTATGCTGTATCGTTGTATGATGCTTGCACAGTGGAAGGAGCTGACACAGACACACAGCAACTACACAGTCACTGTTGACAGTGAGTGACTCATGTCCACCTCTCATGACTCACTCCCAACATTGCTTTTCGCTGCCAGTCAGTCTGTGATGATTTTGGTTGATGCAATCGCGCAAAAAAAAACTGTTGTGCAAGTGTGGAGTGTTTTTCTCAGAGGCTGCTCACGGCTGACTTGCTGTGCTGCCAATGCACCATCAGCCCCAGCACCTAAACCCGAGGTGGCTTTTGGGGTTCATCGTGGCTTCAGACGCCGATGGCAACAGGACACGGCACACTGGGCGGTGAAGAAAATTGGCCGCTTTGCGTCGTGTGTGCCCGACAGTGTGAGGGAACGGATATAACAGCAGTAGAGACACAATTGTAAACGCAATCCCCTCTGACACCTGGGAGTCCCTGGCCAAAGACCGCCCTAAGTGGAGGGGAGTGCATCCGGGAGGGCGCTGAGCACCTCGAGTCTCGTCGCCGAGAGCGTGCAGAAACCAAGCGCAGGCAGCGGAAGGAGCGTGCGGCAAACCAGTCCCACCCTCCCTTTCCCTCAACCACTGTCTGTCCCACCTGTGACAGGGACTGTGGTTCTCGTATTGGACTGTTCAGCCACCTAAGGACTCATGTTTGGAGTGGAAGCAAGTCTTCCTCGATTCCGAGGGACTGCCTGCGATGAAACACTATTGTAATGACATTCCTTCTATTACAACTGTGCGAGTTAATTCAACAGGTCACTGGGCGACAGTGTCAGTGCAAACACGGTTCGGTGTCGAAAAAGAATTGCAAGGTCACTTTAAGAGAATTGCGCTGGTGGCATTCCCAGAATTGACAAGTGTTAGGAAACCTTGTCACTACGTTCACAATGTGATACAGCGATTCACAAGACGTGTTACTCAGAGTGACTCAACACTGTGAAGGAACTGAATTAGCATCATTGCAGCTAAAGTCAGTAACACATAGTCCTTGCTGAGAACAGGGGGTCAATGGTGCAAGATTGATTCCCGCACCGCATGCCTCCTGACTCGATGTTTCCAGACAATTTTATTTTTCCGGGTGCGCGGCCCGTTCAAATTATCGCGTGGTGCACGCGGTTTCGTTCCACTTAAAAGCCAGCTAGCGGCCTGCGCGGGACCTCTAGACCACCGCACGGCCTCACAGCTCAATGGCAATGCTGCTCCTGACCCTTCCTGTAACACGTCAGTAATGTGTGCACCTGTGAGTATGCTCATAGGTGTTGCAGAGCTGTGATGGAGCACGTGGTGTCCACCGGTACGCTTGCGGCCTTCTGCGAGAGGTGGGTGCCGGAGGGACTGGAGTGCATCGTTACCCCCGGCAAACAAATTTTAATTTGATTTTATATGTTTTAAAGTTGAATTTGTTTTATTGCTGGTTTTAGTGTCCCCTCCCCTTTTTATAGGGGGCACTTGTATATATTTATGTTTTTAGTGCCCAAAAAAACCCCTCCACAAAAAACACAAAAAAACAAACAAAAAAAGGGCATTGATCAGTGGTTGGAGTGTCCCCCAGAGCAGGGGGCACTTGATTTAACTGGTTAATTTTGTTTGACAACCAAAAGAGTTGTAGAGCTGTTGGAGGTAGGGGGCACTTGTATAATTTGCCTCTTGGTGTCCCCCAAAAAAACACAAAAAACCCCCACAAAAAAAACAAAAGAGGAAAAAAACAAAAAAAAAGGGCACTTGTAAAACATTTGGCGTTTTAATCAGGGGGGACACTTGATTTAATTGGTTACTTGCAACCAACCAACCAAAAGAGTTGTAGAGCTATGATGGAGCACGCGGTGTCCACCGGTACGCTCGCGGCCTTCCGCGAGAGGTGGGCGCCGGAGGGACTGGAGTGCATCATCGCCCCCGGCAACCACATTTTAATTTGATCGTAGTTTTTCAAAAGTTTAATTTGTTAATTTGTGGGTCCGAGTTGCCCTTTAATAAGGTGGCACTTGATTTAAAGTTTTATATTAAAATAGTTGTAGAGCTGTTGAGTTGGGAGTGGCTTAGCCAGTCATGTGATGTTCACAAGACTCAATAAAACCCCAGCCAGTTGGGTTCGGGGGATCCACGATGGGGCAGGTGGTTGTGAGCCTGGTGGATGAACTGGTAATGTGTAGTGTGATTGTTAAACCTTTTGCTAATCAACCAACTAGTTCTCAATAGCAATGTGTTGCTATGAATTCTTAAGCAAAGAACCCTTGAAGCGAATACATTACAATATCCCTCTTTGTTAAATGGAGTGCAGGCCTGCACCTATTTTCTATGTTTCTATGTTTCTATGTCCCTCGCTATAACACTACAATTTGCCTATCAATTGGAAAAGAAAGAAAGACTTGCATTCATATAGCGCCTTTGCCAACCTCAGGATGTCCCAAAGTGCTTTACAGCCAATGAAGTACTTTTTGGAGTGTGGTCACTGTTGTAATGTGGGAAACGCAGCAGCCAATTTGCAGACAGCAAGCTCCCACACACAGCAATGAGATAATCTATTTTTGTTTTTGTTATGTTGATTGAGGGATAAATATTGGGGTCAGGAGTGAACTTTCCTGCTCTTCTTTGAAATAGTGGCCATGGGATCTTTTATGTCCACCTGAGAGGGCAGACAGGGCCTTGGTGTAACGTCTCATCTGAAAGACAGCACTTCTGACCAGTGCAGCGCTCCCTCAGTACTGCCCCTCCGACAGTGCGGCGTTCCCTCAGTACTGCCCCTCCAACAGTGCGGCGCTCCCTTAGTACTGCCCCTCCGACAATGCGGCGCTCCCTCAGTACTGCCCCTCCGACAGTGCGCCGCTCCCTCAGTACTGCCCCTCCGACAGTGCGGCGCTCCCTCAGTACTGCCCCTCCGACAGTGCGGCGCTCCCTCAGTACTGCCCCTCCGACAGTGCGGCGCTCCCTCAGTAATGCAGGAAACGCGGCAGCCCATTGTGCACAGCATGCTCCCACAAATAGCTCCATAATCCTGACTGAAAGTGCTCTACATTCTAATGGCCTTGTTCTAAATATGTAAATTGTATAAAATAGCCTGACTGTGGCACGCCTCTCATATCTGACATTTGACAAGGTGCCACATAAAAGGTTACTGCAGAAGATAAAAGTTCACGGGGTTGGGGGTAATATATTAGCATGGATAGAGGATTGGCTAACTAACAGAGAACAGAGAGTCGGGATAAATGGTTCATTCTCGGGTTGGCAACCAGTAACTAGTGGGGTGCCGCAGGGATCAGTGCTGGGACCCCAACTATTTACAATCTATATTAACGACTTGGAAGAAGGGACTGAGTGTAACGTAGCCAAGTTTGCTGACGATACAAAGCAATGTGTGAGGAGGACACAAAAAATCTGCAAAAGGACATAGTGACACAAGCTAAGTGAGTGGGCAAAAATTTGGCAGATGGAGTATAATGTTGGAAAGTGTGAGGTCATGCACTTTGGTAGAAAAAAATCCAAGAGCAAGTTATTATTTAAATGGAGAAAGATTGCAAAGTGCCGCAGTACAGCGGGACCTGGGGGTACTTGTGCATGACACACAAAAGGATAGTATGCAGGTACAGCAAGTGATCAGGAAGGCCAATGGAATCTTGGCCTTTATTGCAAAGGGGATGGAGTATAAAAGCAGGCGACTCTTGCTGCAGCTATACAAGGTATTGGTGAGGCCACACCTGGAATACTGCGTGCAGTTTTGGTTTCCATATTTGCGAAAGGATATACTTGCTTTGGAGGCAGTTCAGAGAAGGTTCACTCGGTTGATTCCGGGGATGAGGGGGTTGACTTATGAGGAAAGATTGAGTAGGTTGGGCCTCTACTCTTTGGAATTCAGAAGAATGAAAGGTGATCTTATCGAAACGTATAAGATTATGAGGGGGCTTGACAAGGTGGATGCAGAGAGGATGTTTCCACTGATGGGGGAGACTAGAACTAGAGGGCATGATCTTAGAATAAGGGGCCGCCCATTTTAAACTGAGATGAGGAGAAATTTCTTCTCTCAGAGGGTTGTAAATCTGTGGAATTCGCTGCCTCAGAGAGCTGTGGAAGCTGGGACATTGAATAAATTTGAATAAATGATAAGGGGTTATGGGGAGCGGGCAGGGAAGTGGAGCTGAGTCCATGATCGGATCAGCCATGATCTTATTGAATGGCGACCAGGCTCGAGGGCCATATGGCCTACTCCTGCTCCTATTTCTTATGTCCTTATGTTCTTATCTGTGACTCATATTTTACCTCTATTTGCGAAAGCAAGCACTTAACCCTATTACAGTTGAATGCTAATAAACGCAGAACTAGTTTGCCAAGTTAGGTAATGACTGAAGCAGCATTCCTGTAGATTAAAAACAGCCATGTCGTCAATCTCTGCTCCCTTCCACCCTCCACCCTGCCCATTAGTGGTTGGAAAAACAGAGACATTCAACACGACTGTAAAGTTTGTACCAAAGACACTGGATTTAAAAAATACACTGTCAGTGAACTTATGACATCCAACAAAGGACAAATACTTCAATAACCTGGACTGCTTGAAGCAGGAATTTACAATTCCTAACCCTCGATCCACTGGGATTCTATGTTCTCTCATTGCTTCTCCCTTATTCATTGTCAGCCGTGGCTCAGTGGGCAGCACTCTTGCCTCTAAGTCAGAAGGTTGTGGGCTCAAGTCACACACCAGGGTCTTGAGAACATAAATCTAGGCTGGCACTCCCAGTGCAGTACTGAGGGAGCACCGCACTGTCGGAGGGGCAGTACTGAGGGAGTGCCGCACTGTCGGAGGGGCAGTACTGAGGGAGTGCCGCACTGTCGGAGGAGCAGTACTGAGGGAGCGCTGCACTGTCGGAGGGGCAGTACTGAGGGAGCGCCGCACTGTCGGAGGTGCTGTCTTTCAGGTGAGATGTTAAACCGAGGCCCTGTCCGCCCTCTCAGGTGGATGTAAAAAATCCCACGGCACTATTTCGAAGAAGAGCAGGGGAGTTATCCCTGGTGCCAGGTGTCCTGGGGCCAATATTTATCCCTCAATTATCTGGGTCATTATCACATTGCTGTGTGTGGGAGCTTGCTGTGTGCATATTGGCTGCCGCGTTTCCCACATTACAACAGTGACTACATGTGGAAGTATAGGCCATTATGCACTGTCAATTTTCTGCCTCACCAGCTGGACCATGCCTGTCCACCTGTCCTTCGTGGAAAAGTTTTTCACAAAAAACCCCTTTGACCACAAGGCCATAAAACAGTGGTCAGCACGTAAGGTCCTGGACGCCCTACGAAAGAAGGAGAGGGTGGACCCTGTCGGGTAGTTCCGTGAGCAGACTGTCGAACTCGTTTGGCAGAACGTCTCATCGCCAGAGCTTTCACACAAGCACCAAGATGTAGCTTGGTTGGCGGTGAGGAGGGCCCTACCCGTAGGAGCGTTCATGCACAGCCGGCGTCTCAGCAGCACGGCACGGTGCCCCCGAGTCGGCTGTGGGGCGGACGAGACTGTCGCCCATCTCCTTCAGGATTGCCCCTTCGCAAGGCAGGTCTGGAAAGAGATGCAGTGGTTGCTGTCGCGGTTCATCCCGAGCAGTTCCGTAACACAGGACTCTGTGCTCTACAGGCTGTTCCCAGGGACACACACCGAGACTGACATCACCTGCTGCTGGAGGGCCATCAACTCGGTCAAAGACGCTCTTTGGTCTTGCCGAAACTTGCTGGTCTTCCAGAGCAAGGAGATGTCCACGTCTGCGTGTTGCAGACTGACGCAATCCAAGATCCAGAATTACGTGCTGAGGGACGCACTTAAAATTGGTGCAGTCACCGCAAAGGCACGGTGGGGAAGGGCCACAGTTTAAAGCCCTTCCACCACGGTAAACCCGGGGGCTGGAATCAGTCCAAAACCCCCCTCGGGCCATACTTGCAACTTCTTTTTTGTGTACATAGAGCACCATGATCAGTAAACACCTATGTAGTGCCATGTACAATGCAAGGTCTGTTTCGTAATGCACGTTGAAAAGAAAAAATGTAAATGTACCGTCACCCATTCCGTGTACTGTATAGTGACACATGTAATGTAATTTGTTGAATGTACTACAATGTATCCCGTATTGTACCGAATTGTACTTGAACTGGAAAACAAGGAAATGTATTGAACGGAACTGCCGTCAGCACCCAAATGTAGTGTATGGGATTGCTGACCGCAGCTAAATGTACGGAACTGCTTTCGAATGTACTGTACAGATTTTTATATGAATAAAGTATATTTTGAAATTAAAAAAAAAAATTTCTGCAGGAAAGAAGCTAGTCACCCCAATTGTGTTACACTAGGCCAGGTGCAGGCTACACTAGTGAATCGGCCAGACAGTAGCAAAACAACGGGCATCGAATTTAGCTGATTACATCAGACTTACCGGAGCCAACTCGACAGTTTAGGTTAGAACAGAACAGGCAGAAGAAAGGTATAAAGGTTCGGACCGTCCATAGCGAGAACCTAGGAGCAACACTCGGCAGAAGCAGGTGCCAGGGAAGAGACCCTTGACGGAATAATGTCAGTACGGACCGGACCTATTGGGTAACTATAAAGTATAAGTCATGAGTCTTGTACTTCTGTATTCAACAAACATTAACGGTATCGCCATTGTCATTTGGTATTGAACTGAAGAACCATCGCAGGCAACTACTGGTCACACGACTAGCGAAATTGCCGTTTGAGCAACACTACACTTCAAAAGTACTTCATTGGCTGTAAAGCGCTTTGAGACGTCCGGTGGTCGTGAAAGGCACTATATAAATGCAATTCTTTCTTTCTTGCTCTCTTGTCCTGCTCGTTGGCTGCCTCTCCCCATTGCCACTCTGCTGTCTACCATTATCTCTCTTCTCCCTCTCAGTGCCCGCCTCTGTCTCTCTCTCGTAGCCTGGTCCCGGTTTTGCTCAGAGAGGAAGTTCGGGTCAGAGACAGTTCCATTGCAGCCTAAGATTGAGAGCCACTATTGGCAGGCTGTTCTCAAACAACTGCAAGTGGCAGAAACACAGTAGGAAACATCTCCTTGAGCTGTAATCGCGCGGGTTGGCACTGTGAGTACTGAACTGATAAACATGCACAAATGAACCCAACGGCAGCAACAGCTTGGACTAACAAGTAACATATTTTTGAGTTGAATTCTTTCAAAAGATTGAAAGAGTAATGAACAATTTACAACGGATTAAAAAGAAAGACTTGCATTTATATAGCGCCTTTCATGATCACAGGACGTCTCAAAGCGCTTTACAGCCAATGAAGTACTTTTTGGAGTGTGGTCACTGTTGTAATGTGGGAAACGCAGCAGCCAATCTATGCACAGCAAGCTCCCACATCAGCAACGTGATAATGACCAGATAATCTGTTTTTTTGTAATGTTGATTGAGGGATAAATATTGGCCCCAGGACACCGGGGATAACTCCCCTGCTCTTCTTCGAAATAGTGGCCATGGGATCTTTCACGTCCACCTGAGAGAGCAGACGGGGCCTCGGTTTAATGTCTCATCCAAAAGACGGCACCTCCGACAGTGTAGCACTCCCTCAGTACTGCCCCTCCGACGGTGCAGCGCTCCCTCAGTACTGCCCCTCCGACAGTGCAGCGCTCTCTTAGTACTGCCCCTCCGACAGTGCGGCACTCCCTCAGTACTGCCCCTCCGACAGTGCAGCGCTCCCTCAGTACTGCCCCTCCGACAGTGCAGCGCTCTCTTAGTACTGCCCCTCCGACAGTGCAGCACTCTCTTAGTACTGCCCCTCTGACAGTGCAGCACTCCCTCAGTACTGCCCCTCCGACTGTGCGGCGCTCCCTCAGTACTGCCCCTCCGACAGTGCGGCGCTCCCTCAGTACTGCCCCTCCGACAGTGCGGCGCTCCCTCAGTACTGCCCCTCCGACAGTGCGGCGCTCCCTCAGTACTGCCCCTCCGACAGTGCGGCGCTCCCTCAGTACTGCCCCTCCGACATTGCGGCGCTCCCTCAGTACTGCCCGTCCGACAGTGCGGCACTCCCCCAGCACTGCACTGGGAGTGTCAGCCTAGATTTTTGTGCTCAAGTCCCTGGAGTGGGACTTGAACCACGACCTTCTGACTCAGAGGCAAGAGTGCTGCCCACTGAGCCATTGGGGCTGACAAGTTAAAATGAATGGCCAAGGCCAACAAGTAAGGTTCGAAGGTCGGGCCCCGAAGGTTATTCTGCTCAGTAAATCTGCAATGATTAATTCATTGGTCTGTGATTTACAACAGGACTTCAATCACACTGCCAACCAGGGGCAATTCCAGCGGTCCCAAGATTACTGCCACTGAGACTGACAGACTCAGCAGTCTTTCTCCCAGATACTTAATCATCAGAAAATACTGTCATTAAGGCCGAGTGTGTTCATCTGTGTCTATAGTCTGTGTGTGCCCATGTCTACAGGTGTAGGTCTATGTGTGTGTACACGCATGTTGTATACGTGTGTGCTCGGGTGCACGTTACATGTTTATATATTTGCGCATTGATATTAAAATTCTCATCCTTGTTTTCAAATCCCTCCATGGCCCTCGCCCCTCCCTATCTCTCTAATCTCCTCCAGCCCCACAATCCCCCGAGATGTCTGCGCTCCTCTAATTCTGCCCTCCTGACCATCCCCGATTATAATCGCTCCACCATCGGTGGCCGTGCCTTCTGTTGCCTTGTCCCCAAGCTCTGGAACTCCCTCCCTAAACCTCTCCTCCTTTAAGACGCTCCTTAAAACCTCCCTCTTTGACCAAGCTTTTGGTCATCTGTCCTAATTTCTCCTTATGTGGCTCGGTGTTAAATTTTGTGTTGTGACTCTCCTGTGAAGCGCCTTGGGACTTTTTAACTACCTTAAAGGCGCTAAAATAGAAGTTCATAGAGTCAAAAAATCACAGACATTTACAGCACGGAAGGAGGCCATTCGGCCCATCGTGTCCGCGCCGGCCGACAAAGAGCTACCCAGCCTAATCCCACTTTCCCGCTCTCGGTCCGTAGCCCTGTAGGTTACGGCACTTCAGGTGCACATCCAGGTACTTTTTAAATGTGGTGAGGGTTTCTGCCTCTACCACCCTTTCAGGCAGTGAGTTCCGGACCCCCACCACCCTCTGGGTGAAGACATTTGTTATTGTTGTTTTTATAGATTCGATACTAATTGCTGACTGACCCAGGAATGAATCAGTCCCTGTTAGCTGAACAAACACTGACACACAGACACACAGGATCCAGTGCTTCAATGCTGGGGATGTTGGCCTGGTCGAGGACGCTAACGTTGGTGCATCTGTCCTCCCAGGGGATTTGTAGGATCTTGAGGAGACATCGTTGGTGGTATTTCTCCAGCGACTTGACCACACTCGACCAGCTCCACTGGGCAGGGCCACATTGTCCGCATGCCAGACACGAGACTCTCAAAGCAAACGCTCTACTCGGAACTCCTTCACGGCAACAAGCGAGCCACAGGTGGGCAAAGGAAACGTTACGAGGACACCCTCAAAGCCTCCCCGATAAAATGCAACATCCCCACCGACATCTGGGAGTCCCTGGCCAAAGACCAGTCCGCCCTAAGTGGAGGAAGTGCATCCGGGAGGGCGCTGAGCACCTCGAGTCTCATCGCCGAGAGCATGCAGAAACCAAGCGCAGACAGCGGAAGGAGCGTGCGGCAAACCAGTCCCACCCTCCCCTTCCCTCAACCACTGTCTGTCCCACCTGTGACAGGGACTGTGGCTCTCGTATTGGACTGTTCAGCCACCGAAGGACTCATTTTTAGAGTGGAAGCAAGTCTTCCTCGATTCCGAGGGACTGCCTGTGATGATGACTGTATACATCAAGGGGTTGAAACACACACAAGCCACATAGTCCTAATAGGTTGTGGGTTCAAGCCCCACTCCAGAGACTCGCACACATAATCTAGGGGGATTGGGACGTCTTTCGGATGAGCCATTAAACCGAGGCCCCGTCTGCCCTCTCAGGTGGATGTAAAAGATCCCACGGCACTATTTTGAAGAAGAGCAGGGGAGTTCTCCCCAGTGTCCTGGGGCCAATATTTATCCCTCAATCAACATAACAAAAAACAGATTATCTGGGTCATTATCACATTGCTGTGTGTGGGAGCTTGCTGTGCGCAAATTGGCTGCCGCGTTTCCCACATTACAACAGTGACTACACTCCAGAAGTACTTCATTGGCTGTAAAGCGCTTTGGGACATCCGGTGGTCGTGAAAGGCGCTATATAAATGCAATTTATTTTTTACATATATAAAAGCTGACAAAGAAAGAAAGACTTGCATTTATATAGCGCCTTTCATGACCACCAGATGCTTTACAGCCAATGAAGTACTTTTAGAGTGCAGTCACTGTTGTAATGTGGGAAACGCGGCAGCCAATCTGCGCACAGCAAGCTCCCACACACAGCAATGTGATAATGACCAGATAATCTGTTTTAGTGATGTTGATTGAGGGATAAATATTGGCCCCAGGACACCAGGGATAACTCCCCTGCTCTTCTTCGAAATAGTGCCATGGGATCTTTTACGTCCACCTGAGAGACTGGGCCTCAGTTTAATGTCTCATCCGAAAGACGGCACCTCCGACAGTGCGGCGCTCCCTCAGTACTGCCCCTCCGACAGTGCGGCGCTCCCTCAGTACTGCCCCTCCGACAGCGCGGCGCTCCCTCAGTACTTCCCCTCCGACAGTGCGGCACTCCCTCAGTACTGCCCCTCCGACAGTGCGACACTCCCTCAGTATTGCCCCTCCGACAGTACGGCGCTCCCTCTGTACTGCCCCTGCGACAGTGCGGCTCTCCCTCAGTACTGCCCCTCCGACAGTGCGGCT